>NC_047015.1:21190805-21490805 GCF_902652985.1 Pecten maximus
TTCAGCATTTTATATATCCAAACATCTCGTTTATATGTTTTGAAAATCTTACCCGGTAATTGTACAACAATATGTGTGGCAGAGTGATCACTTACTTCGTTTTCGACAGGGATAACAGAGGCTTCTAAAATATTAACAGTATCACTTACAAGTATAGGGTCAATAGGTGTACTAGAACGAGCGGTGACACGAGTAGGTTCTTGTATTACGTTTGTTAGATTAAAAAGAAGTATTAGTTCATTGAGTCTATGATTTCGAATTCTAAGCAAATCAATATCACTATAGCAATACACTTGTAGTCACTGCATGTATCACGTTGATACGATTGATATTAAATGTTTAATAAACTTCCAATAGCTATATAAAATGTCTAGGACGATAATAACATCACAGAGACAGTTATTGTGATTGTTCATGCCACCACTCCTATCTGATAAGTTATCTATTCAGTACATAACAGGTAATTCATTTGTTTGGCTGTATACAGTTGCAATCCAATAAAGATGACGAGATAAAGCAAAGCCTGCATGACAAATGCACATGTCATTTCCATCGATATCGTCAAGTGAGTATGTCGATGTCTGTATTTGACTGTCAAAGCGTGCTTCCTTCACGGCCTACAACATTACGTCCACCCTTTATGAACTGTGACATTCGCTGGACCAGCATCGTCACCACTTGTTGTTTTATATTTTGGAAATGGATTATTTACATTGTAGGACGTGATATTGCCAGTAATATATAGAGGGTATCCAATAGTTTCCTGTTGATAGTCATCAAAATATGTTACTTTTTTTTTAATAAGATCAAGAGCACTGATAACGAAACAACGAAGCATATTAGTCGCTACTAAGTCGGACATCTTTTTTATAGTATAAGGAAACAGAATATTTACCAGACGTGTCCATATAGCGGCCATTACACTGTCTTGAATCTTCAAATGTAGACGTGTGTTTGGATACATGTATCCAACATAGCAGCGCTCAGATGAAACACGCAGTATTGTGAAATTTTGTTTGTTTGTATCCGACTCCAAACCTGGTTTCCAGGCTTTAGCACTTTTAAAAGGCAAAATCGGTCAATTGTAACAACCAACCAACCAACCAACCGGTCTATTCCGAAACTCCGGATTGATAGATGGTCTGATTACCATCAGCTAGTCAAACACCCGCTATGTAAGAGAGCCTAGCAGCCTTCAATTGGATTTGTAGTTTGAAACCTTCACCTTGCAAACCAGTTTGTATGGTCACGTCCCTGACGATCTACATCTGTATGTAACCCCTGTCAATAAGCAGACCTCCATACGGTATTGTCTCACCTTCTCATATACATCTCCAGTGGATACGACATTGTGGTTCCTTAAATGGAACATTATCCGAGAGTGTGCATGATCTTGCCCCGTTTTCACCAACATTCCTTAACTTAAGGGGGGCCGCGGTGGCCGAGTGGTTAAGGTGTCCCGACACGTTAACACTAGCCCTCCACCTCTGGGTTGCGAGTTCGAAACCTACGTGGGGCAGTTGCCATGTACTGACCGTAGGCCGGTGGTTTTTCTCCGGGTACTCCGGCTTTCCTCCACCTCCAAACCTGGCACGTCCTTAAATGACCCTGGCTGTTAATAGTATATAGGTCTCTGATAGGATGTTAAACAAAAACAAACCAAATACTATTTTTACTCGCGTGCTTTGTATCGCAAGTATCCCATGTTCACGTCATCAGGAATCGCTTCGACGTCATACCGTCCTGTCAAGGCTGTGACTTGATGTTCAGCTGCTACTCAAACTAGGTCTCGATATCGGAAGCTGTTACGTTCCCCTACCTAAATATTCATGAACAATGTTAACGCAAAAACTTATGGTGACATGAATTATGTGGTTTTTCTCCGGGTACTCCGGCTTTCCTCCACCTCCAAACCTGGCACGTCCTTAAATGACCCTGGCTGTTAATAGGACGTTAAGCAAAATAAACCAAACCAAACCTTAACTTAAGGAAAACTCTTAACTCAAACTTGTCCATGGGAAACATCATTGGATTGAAGAAAGAATCTTACCTAATAAAACTTTCCTGAGATTCTGTAATGCGTTTCTTTGGGAATTTTTAAGTTATTGATGAAACTGGGGCCAGATATGTTTCAGCAAGTCTGCCTTTCTCAGATCCTTTGTGTATGTGGAGAAAGCATGCTGTCGCTTACCCAGTATTTTGTATGCTCGCTCCAACTGATTATGAGAGAGGTTGTCCTTTGGTTACTGAGACCTCTATCTGTCCCACCATTCCCTCATAACCTGGTCATCATTGGAGGATTCAGCAGTATAATTTTTGTCAGAGGGTTCTGGGGACTCCAGTTCATTACCTTCACATCAGTGAGAGAACACAAAGATGATTTAGGCGAGATAGTAACAGACTGAGTAGGCATGCGCTGTTATAATTGAGATTAAAGTGTACCCTGAACGAAAAACGATAATCAAATATGTTATTCTTTGTAACCACCAAAGAAGAATGTCGCAAACCGCATCAAAATCGGTTGGCCGAGTGCCGAGATATCGCACATCGAAGTACGCGATTTGCACCTGTCGGTCGACTGCTAATCAGCGTATCGGTCAGTCACGCTGATTTGGAACTCTTCAGTCTATGACGTCACAGGTTGAACGGAGTGACTGTTATGGTGGCCAGTAGCATAGAGGACAGTGTGAACAGTAGCAGCACAAACATGTCTGAATACGATCTGGACATGAGATTTGAGGTTGTTGAATTTGGCGAATATTGCCGACAAGAAGTCGGAATCCTACAATATAAGTTTGAGTTAAAAAAAAAATAAAAAATAGTGAAATTGACTCTGAAAATGACCGCTTGGTTAACACAGACTGGTGTAATAATCGGCCAATCACCAATAAATGTATATTAGTTATGTGTTTACCATTTCTTACTCATTACCAAAGAAAGGAACACAGCATCAACATTTTTAAATAAAATAATGTGCCATTTCATTCGCAAATTAATATTCAAATAAACATACTGGTAACAATACAACAGTTCTGGATAGGCCTACTCTGGTTTGTGAGAAAAGACGAACACACGTACAGTAAATTAATGCGTTATATTCTATACAAAACCCCCTTCTAGTCATGAAGGACACTTAATTTAGAAAGTAATATATTATAATCATCATGATCTACAATAGACTAAATCTCTCCCCGTATGAATACCAGTGTTGAAGTCTACAACAAACTTCTACATATACAGATTGTATCCCTTATTTTACATGCCATGGTCTCAGGGATTAAGGACGATTAAATGCTTGAGAAAGATATAATTTATATACGATCGTTGTCAGTGAAATTATATAAAAGTGATTCGCAACAATTATAATATAACTGATACTTTCTGTACAGGTATAAAGCATAGGTACTTATTAAAACCATCATTTTAGCTCCATTTTTTATGATAAAAAAACATACAATTTATTTCATTGTGACTAATCATAATTAATACTAAAACTTATAAACTCGCAATAATTTTCGTGTATGATTTTTTTTCCAAATTTTATGTATTTTTTGCTATTATTTTTTTAATTGTGTCATGAAGTGATCCAGATCCTTGTGGTTTTGCTTTCCATTCGTGTCGCAAGTCATATCTTCACTTAAAAAGGGACTTTTAACAGATGTATAAACATGTTCGGAGAATTACGAATTCCCAAGTTTGAATGGGTTAGTATACCGCTTAACAATTACCGGGTGTGAAATTACGGTCCACAAGCTCGTCACACCTGTCACTGCACCACAGGTGTCTGTGATTTCTGGTGTTCTAATCGGCACACGCCGATAATTGCTTGTGAGTTCACGCGTTTGGTTTCTGTACACTTCAAAAAAGTTCCGAAGACATGCTTTTACAGGTTGTACATAAATTTTATAAGGAATTGCGTTTATACTATAGGGAATACATTTTCAAGTTGTTGAAATCAAACACATTATTTTTGGAATTCAGTGAGTTTCGTTTTCCTTGCAAACGAAAAAATTCGTATCTCAAAGGTTTGTCTATAGAATAATTAACCAAAGTTACCTCATTCATATATATATACCCATGATGTTGAACATTTACTTTATGAATCTTGTCTGGGAGTTACTGATCTTTCATGAACACGTTTTATCAATTGCGGACAATTACCCAAAAATCACAAATAACGGTATCATTGCTGTTTTGGCTAATAAAAAAATCAAAATGATTAGCATTTATTTTACATCTTGTATGAATTGCATTTAAACTTTTATTGCTAGAAGTATTATAACCGAAATCGATACTGGTACATTTGTATGTAACAAACCGGTCATGCCCTCATAATAAAGGCTACATGATGTAAGTCGTTATAAACGGCCCGTTATTCAAATGTCATGCATGTTACAACGACCCGTTGAAATAAAAAAAAAAAAAATATATATATATATATACATGTTATATACGACCTGTTATAATAGAAAATAAATAAGATGATACACGTTGTATTTGGCCTGTTATAATAGAAAATTAGTAAGATGTTACATGTTGTATATGGCTCGTTATGAGAGAAAATTAGTGAGATGCTACATGTTATATATGGCCCTTTTAAAAAGAAAATTATATGTCCCTGGTTTCGGTAGCACTTGTTATTACTTATTCACAAATATAACTCAGAGAGTTTATTCAGCACTTTCATTTTTGTTGTCTTATTCGTATTAATTAGAGGCACGTGTTCACGTTTGTTTCTATATATTTCCTATATGGCGGCTCCGATCGTGTTCAACCTGTGACGTCGCAGGTCAGAGGTCACCAAAACGAGGTATTCGGTTTTGGGCTTAGGTGTGTTTTCGAGAAAAATCGAAATTACTCGGTAATGGGTCGGCCGATTTTGATGCGGTTTTCTGCATTCTTGTTTATTAATCAATACCAATAACATATTTAAATATATTTTTTCGTTCAGGGTACACTAAATAGGTTTTTTGAATTGGATAGACGTACAAATAATTAATGTAGTTATGACAGTCAAACAGATATGGAAGTTCACGGATTACTTGTAAATGACTGAAAAAAATCGGAAACAGTATGTGCACTGTGCTGTTAAAACGTTATCATCATTGGCTAATGTACCTTCATAATATATGGTTGTCTCTACAAAGTTACTTGCATGCTTTAAATGCGTCGAGATGAAAATCACATTTCTATTCAATTCATTGGCCGGATAATTTATTTTGTTTGACTCCTTTTTCATACGGCACTATATACATCCGGTTGTTTACTTCCGCATCAGCATGGCCAAGTTCGTTGGTATGATTAATGCGCTGTTAGCTAACGAACTCTCTCTATGAAATATATCAGTTGTTTGTCGTAAAAATCTAGGATGTCAGCATTTAATGTTTCCTACACGCTGTCATGAACCAAGTTGTACTTCGAAGCCATAAAGGCGAATACCTCCCAGGGGAAGATATATACGGGTAAGTAAATATATGTACTACAGCAGTCGAAGCATTTAACGTTATGACAGAAAAGGTATATGTGAAAAAAGCGAGAGTATGGTCGGTAGGTACATGATCCATGTCCTTGGTTGCTACGATCACTATGTAAAAATTGAAATGTCACCTGTGCATTTTTCTGTAAAATCATCTTTTTTTTTTTAAGCGGAAATTGCGATTTCTGTTTCATTTGCTTATTTGTTAATATCTAATTCATCTGAACGTCACAACAATCTGTATATACTTTCCCGTAATTTTCCCAATCCAAACAGAGCCGCTACAACCGGAAGTGGAGTAATGCAACATTTTTTCTTGTTTTTTTTTTCGACTCTGGATATGATAATCATTTATTAGATTTATTAGAGTTACTTCCCTTTCTCTATTCGGTTAGTATAGAGATTGAAAAACGGCAATTTCACAGAAAAAAGCACAGGTGACATTTTTAGCCCACCATCATTTGGATGGTGGGCTATTCAAATCGCCTTGCGTCCATGGTGCGTGGTCCGTCCGTCCGTCCCTACGTCCGTAAACAATTCTTGTTATTGCTATTTCTGAGAAAGTACTGAAGGGATCTTTCTCAAATTGCATACGCTGGTTCTCCTTGGTCTGAAGTTATGCATATTGCATTTTGGGACAAATTGGAAAACAACATGGCCGACAGACAGCCATCCTGGATTGACAATTGAAGTTTGTTATCGCTATTTCTCACAAAGAACTAAAGGGATCTTTCTGAAATTTCATATATACATGTAGGTTGCCCTAATGGTCCGTGGTTATGCATATTTAATTTTGGTACAAGTCAGAAAACCACATGGCCAACAGGCAGCCATCTTGTATTTTGACAATTGAAGTTTGTTATCCCTATTTCTCAGAAAGTACTTAAGGGATCTTTCAGAAATTTCATATAAAGTTTAACCTTGGTCCGTAGTTATGCATCTTTCATTTTGGGACCAATCGGAAAACAACACGGCCGACAAGTAGCCATCTTAGATTTTGACAATTGAAGATTGTTATCACTATTTTATAGAAGGTACTGAAGGGATCTTTCTCAAATTTCATATGTAGGTTCCCCTTGGTCCGTCATATTGCATTTTGGGACCAATCTGCTGAAAACCGCATGGTCGACGGACAGCCGTTGTCTCAAATTTCATATATAAGTTCTCCTTGTTTGAAAAGTACTGGAGGGATGTTTCTCAATTTGCACAGATTAGTAAGAGGAAGGGAAAAATAGAAAAGATCAATCTGACATGGAACTTATAAAGATCATTCAATGGTGGGTGCCAAGATCCCTCTGGGATCTCTTGTAATTTTATTGCCGGTATTGTAACAACCAAGCTCAACGATCATGCACCTACAAACCATAACTCTCGCTTTTTGTCAGGTATGCCTTTTCTGGCGGAAATGCTTCAATTTGCTACTGTTTATATAGCTATATATAGCTATTATAGTGGAATACCACTATAATAGTGAAATCAGGACTTCTCCCCAACCTGTCTAATGTAGTGATACAGTTGCCTTACAGCTTCACGCTCGGTAGCCAGTTACCAGAGGAAACTCTGGCTACACGCCCGGGCGAATTTCCCTTTTCCTAAATAGTCAGTTGAGTGTCGCAGTTCAATCCCCAGTGGGGTCACACTAGTCTCCTGTTACACTATCTATATATTACCAATCAGGATTCGTCTATACCTTCAAACTATTTGCTGTAAGGCCAAGAATGGGTTCAATGATACAGCCACAATGACATAGACCTTTCAGAATTATTTAAGCACCTCAAATTCAATTTAACAGTTTGAGGCTCTAGTAAGTAAAATGTACATCGTCATGTTTTAAAAGATAATACATGTTTCCACTAACAATAACATGCCAGAAAAATAAGGTCGGTAAATTCTAGGCAAGGAAATCTGTTTGCTGTCTTTTTTAATTATTTTTTCTAATTAGGTTATACAGACAATCAATATTGACTTTAATAGTCATCCTTGAAATGGTAAAAAAAACTTAGGTTAGGCACAATAATACAGGGTCGGTAGGGTCAGTGGAAACACAGATATTTAGTTTCTATGCCTCAATGTAATGTCAATTTGTCAGAGACATGTACTATTGTACATGTAATCTTCCTGGAAAAAAACCCTAGCTGGATATGTAAATACAAAAGCAATTGTGACATCTGCATGGTTTTTACTCCCAAGAACTGACCTGACAGTTACAATTTACATATTTATTATGTAAGTTTAATTGACAAAAAAAATAAAAATACATATTTGTCTATCTGCCATATTTTTCAACCTGGCATGAGTTTTGATCTGGCCATATCCCAGACCTGGAGATTATGAGAGATGGAATTATCTGGTGTCGGGCAATACATGTAGCACACTACTTTTATGAAAATGTGAAAT
The DNA here is from genome assembly GCF_902652985.1 of Pecten maximus. Taxonomy (NCBI): domain Eukaryota; kingdom Metazoa; phylum Mollusca; class Bivalvia; order Pectinida; family Pectinidae; genus Pecten; species Pecten maximus. The sequence continues at coordinate 21,198,679 of NC_047015.1, forward strand.
TACACAATTCGGTAACGCTAGGATTTTCTGTGCAGACAAAATATATCTGGCATGATGTTTTACCTAACATGTTCATGTAGGTCAGGTGTCATGACATGCAAGATTTATTTTGTCTGCACCAAAATCTAAGCGACACCAAACAGTGTAAGAGAATTCTATGTTTTCATATACATATAGTAGTGCACTTTGTTCCTACACCATTAGAACTCAGGCTGCAGTCAACCATATCATTCATACTTCTGGAAACCGGGGAGTTGATCAGGCTGCAGTCAACCATATCATTCATACTTCTGGAAACCGGGGAGTTGATCCATAATGATTCTATGTTTGATAGTCTTGTTTCATATCAGTTCATTTACATATTTTCTGGATAAGTTATTGAATATTCTTTTTCAGTTTATTTACATTTTCATCAAGTATAAATTGTGCCATTTGTTATTGAACCATCTCTTCTGGCATTTGTCATAGAAATGTGCAGCAACAATTCATTTAATATTCATCCCCTTAAATGTCATATTGGTACTGTAAGTGATGGGCTTGAGATGAATTGAAATTGGTCGTTTTACATTTCAGTGTTGTTTACTTGAATGTAGTAAGTACAACAACTGGACGTGGTATTCGCCTGAAATTTCAAGGTTGTGAACATTGTAAGTATTCTGTTACTTGGGTCACCTCATATTAACATGATAGAGTCTTAATCAATGAAACATAAGCAAAACCGTTAATCTTAACCATAGAGCAATAATCAACACTACCCAACACCAAATAGCAATACCCAACATCTTACAATAATACACAACACCATACAGCTATACCCAACATCATACAGCAATATTCAACACAACCTAACATCATACAGCAAAACCTAACACAACCCAACACCATACAGCAATATTCAACACCACCCAACACCATACAGCAATATTCAACACCACCCAACACCATACAGCAATACCCAACACCACCCAACATCATACAGCAATATTCAACACCACCCAATACCATACAGCGATACCAAACACAACCCAATACCATACAGCAATACTTAACACCACCCACCATCATACAGCAAACCCCAACACCACCCAACATCATACAGCAATATTCAACACCACCCAACATCATACAGCTAAATCCAACACCACCAACATCATACAGCAATACCCAACACCACCCAACACCATACAGCAATACCCAACACCACCCAACACCATACAGCAATACCCAACACCACCCAACATCATACAGCAATACTCAACACCACCCAACATCATACAGCAATACCCAACACCACCCAACATCGTACAGCAAAACCAAACACCACCCAACATCATACAGCAATACCCATCACCACCCAACATCATACAGCAATACTCAACACCACCCAACATCATACGGCCATACCCAACATCACCCAACATCATACAGCAATAATCAACACCACCCAACAGCATACAGCAATACCCAACATCACCCAACATCATACGGCAATACCCAACACCACTCAACATCATACAGCAATACCCAACACCATACAGCAATACCCAACACCACCCAACATCATACAGCAATACTCAACACCACCCAACATCATACAGCAATACCCAACACAACCCAACACCATGCAGCAATACCCAACACCATCCAACACCATACAGCAATACCCAACACCACCCAACATCATACAGCAAAACCAAACACCACCCAACATCATACAGCAATACCCAACACCATCATACAGCAATACCCAAGATCTTACAGCAAAACCCAACACCATACAGCAATACCCAACACCATCCAACACCATACAGCAATACCCAACACCACCCAACATCATACAGCAAAACCAAACACCACCCAACATCATACAGCAATACCCAACACCATCATACAGCAATACCCAAGATCTTACAGCAATACCCAACACCATACAGCAATACCCAACACCATCCAACACCATACAGCAATACCCAACACCACCCAACATCATACAGCAAAACCAAACACCATCCAACACCATGCAGCAATACCCAACACCATCATACAGCAATACCCAAGATCTTACAGCAATACCTAACACCATACAGCAATACCCATCACCACCAAACATCATACAACAATACTCAACACCACCCAACATCATACAGCCATACCCAACACCACCCAACACCATACAGCAATACCCAACATCATACAACAATACTCAACATCATACAGTAATACCCAACACCACCCAACACCATACAGCCATACTCAACACCACCCAACATCATACAGCAATACCCAACACCACCCAACATCATACAGCCATACTCAACACCACCCAACATCATACAGCAATACCCATCACCACCCAACATCATACAGCAATACCCAACATCATACAGCCATACTCAACACCACCCAACATCATACAGCAATACCCAACACCACCCAACACCACCCAACATCATACAGCAATACCCATCACCACCCAACATCATACTGCAATACCCAACATCATACAGCCATACTCAACACCACCCAACATCATACAGCTATACCCAACACCATACAGCAATACCCAACACCACCCAACATCATACAGCAATACCCAACACCACCCAACATCATACAATGATACCCAACACAACCCAACATCATACAGCAAAACCCAGCACCACCCAACATCATACAGCAATACCCAACACCATACAGCAATACCCAACCCCACCAAACATCAAACAGCAATACCCAACACCACCAAACATCATACAGCAATACCCAACACCATACAGCAATACCCAACCCCACCAAACATCAAACAGCAATACCCAACACCACCCAACATCATACAGCAATACCCAACACCACCAAACATCATACAGCAATACCCAACACCACCCAACATCATACAGCAATACCCAACACCATCCAACACCATACAGCAATACCCAACACCACCCAACATCATACAGAAATACCAAAAACCACCAAACATCATACAGCAATACCCAACATCATACAGAAATACCAAACACCACCAAACACCATACAGCAATACCAAACATCATACAGCAATACCTAACACCACCAAACATCATACAGCAATACCCAACACCAGCCAACACCATACAGCAATACCCAACACCATACAGCAATACCCAACACCACCCAACATCATACAGCAATACCCAACACCACCCAACATCATACAGCAATACCCAACACCACCCAACACCATACAGCAATACCCAACACCACCCAACATCATACAATGATACCCAACACAACCCAACATCATAAAGCAATACCCAACCCCACCAAACACCATACAGCAATACCCATCACCACCAAACATCATACAACAATACTCAACACCACCCGACATCATACAGCCATACCCAACATCACCCAACATCATACAGCAATACCCAACACCATCCAACATCATACAGCAATACCCAACACCACCCAACATCATACAGCAATACCCAACACCATACAGCAATACCCAACATCATACAATAATACCCAACACCACCAAACATCATACAACAATACTCAACACCACCCAACACCATACAGCCGTACCCATCACCACCAAACATCATACAGCAATACCCAACACCATCCAACATCATACAGCCATACCCAACATCACCCAACATCATACATCCATACCCAACATCACCCAACATCATACAGCAATACCCAACACCATCCAACATCATACAGCAATACCCAACACCACCCAACATCATACAGCAATACCCAACATCATACAGCAATACCCAACATCATACAATAATACCCAACACCACCAAACATCATACAACAATACTCAACACCACCCAACACCATACAGCCGTACCCATCACCACCAAACATCATACAACAATACTCGACACCACCCAACATCATACAGCAATACCCAACACCACCCAACATCATACAGCAATACCCAACACAATACAGCAATACCTAACCCCACCCAATCTCATACTATACAATAACAAAAACAAATATTGTACCGCAATACCTAACACAACACAACATGATACAGCATTACCCAACATCATGCACACAACATGTACCACATAACTCAACCCAACACCATACATTACCACCAAACACCATTTAACTCCACACCATACATCACAACCAAACACCATTCAGCAACACCTAAGACAGCTCTACCCAACCTTATACAACTCTTACAACTTAACCCAATACCACCTTGCAATTTCACACTATTTAACACATGTTCAATATTTTTTGAAAACTATGATGCATCTAATAATTTAATACTTGAACTACTGAATTAAATATATTTCCCAACTTAGGTGAATACACTTGTTGAAACCTGACATAATTTAATCACAAGAAAGGTAAAAATCACATGCTTATGTCATGGCGCAGCGTCTGTCGTCCGTCGTCCGTCCGTCTGTCCGTCAACATTTGCTTCAAATCGCTACTAGTCAAAAAGTTCTATTTGGATTTTGATCAAATTTGGCCAGAAACATCCTTGGCAGAAGGGGATCAGATTTTGCATAAATTGTGACTCTGACTCCTAAGGGGCCGGAGGGGCGTGGGCCAATAGGGGAAATTAAGGCAATTCCTTTAAATCGCTACCAGTCATAAAGTTATGAATGGATTTGAACCCAATTTGGTCAGGAACATCCTTGGGGCAAGGGGAACAGATTTTGCATAAATGGTGACTCTGACCCCCGAGGGGCCAAAGGGGCGGGCCTAATAGGGGAAATAGAGGCAATTCCTTTAAATCGCTACTTGTCATAAAGTTATGAATGGATTTGAACCCAATTTAGTCAGGAACATCCTGGGGAGAAGGGGAACAGATTTTGCATAAATGGTGACTCTGACCCCCGAGGGGCCAATGGGGCGGGGCCCAATAGGGGAAATAGAGGTTATGCCTTTGAAATCGCTACTTGTCATAAAGTTATGAATGGATTTGAACCTAATTTAGTCAGGAAAATCCTTAGGAGAAAGGGAACAGATTTTGCATAAATGGGGACTCTGACTCCCGAGGGGCCAATGGGGCGGGGCCCAATAGGGAAAATTCCTTTAAATGGCTACTAGTCATCAAGTTATGAATGGATTTCATCCCAATTTAGTCAGAAACATCCTTGGGGGAAGGGGGAAAATTTTGCATAAATGGTGACTCTGACCCTCGAGGGGCCAATGGGGCGAGGCCTAATAGGGGAAATAGTGGTAATTCCTTTAAATCGCTACCAGTCATAAAGTTATGAATGGATTTGAACCCAATTTGGTCAGGAACATCCTTGGGCCAAGGGGAACAGATTTTGCATAAATGGTGACTCTGACCCCCGAGGGGCCAAAGGGGCGGGCCTAATAGGGGAAATAGAGGCAATTCCTTTAAATCGCTACTTGTCATAAAGTTATGAATTGATTTGAACCCAATTTAGTCAGGAACATCCTGGGGAGAAGGGGAACAGATTTTGCATAAATGGTGACTCTGACCCCCGAGGGGTCAATGGGGCGGGGCCCAATAGGGGAAATAGAGGTTATGCCTTTAAATCGCTACTTGTCATAAAGTTATGAATGGATTTGAACCTAATTTAGTCAGGAAAATCCTTAGGAGAAAGGGAACAGATTTTGCATAAATGGGGACTCTGACTCCCGAGGGGCCAATGGGGCGGGGCCCAATAGGGAAAATTCCTTTAAATGGCTACTAGTCATCAAGTTATGAATGGATTTCATCCCAATTTAGTCAGAAACATCCTTGGGGGAAGGGGAAAAATTTTGCATAAATGGTGACTCTGACCCTCGAGGGGCCAATGGGGCGGGGCCTAATAGGGGAAATAGAGGTAATGCCTTTAAAATCGCTTCTTGTCATAAAGTTATGAATGGATTTTTTCCCAATTTAGTTAGAAACATTCTTGGGGGAAGGGGAACAGATTTTGCATAAATGGTGACTCTGACTCGCAAGGGGCCAAATGGGGCGGGGCCTAATAGGGGAAATAGAGGTAATTCCTTTAAATCGCTACCAGTCATAAAGTTATGAATGGATTTGAACCCAATTTAGTCAGGAACATCCTGGGGAGAAGGGGAACAGATTTTGCATAAATGGTGACTCTGACCCCCGAGGGGCCAATGGGGCGGGGCCCAATATGGGAAATAGAGGTTATGCCTTTAAATCGCTACTTGTCATAAAGTTATGAATGGATTTGAACCTAATTTAGTCAGGAAAATCCTTAGGAGAAAGGGAACAGATTTTGCATAAATGGGGACTCTGACTCCCGAGGGGCCAATGGGGCGGGGCCCAATAGGGAAAATTCCTTTAAATGGCTACTAGTCATCAAGTTATGAATGGATTTCATCCCAATTTAGTCAGAAACATCCTTGGGGGAAGGGGAAAAATTTTGCATAAATGGTGACTCTGACCCTCGAGGGGCCAATGGGGCGGGGCCTAATAGGGGAAATAGAGGTAATGCCTTTAAATCGCTTCTTGTCATAAAGTTATGAATGGATTTTTTCCCAATTTAGTTAGAAACATTCTTGGGGGAAGGGGAACAGATTTTGCATAAATGGTGACTCTGACTCGCAAGGGGCCAAATGGGGCGGGGCCTAATAGGGGAAATAGAGGTAATTCCTTTAAATCGCTACCAGTCATAAAGTTATGAATGGATTTGAACCCAATTTAGTCAGGAACATCCTTGGGAGAATGGGAATAGATTTTGCATAAATGGTGACTCTGACCCCAGAGGGGCCAATTTGGCGGGGCCCAATATGGGAAATAGAGGTAATTCCTTTAAATCGCTACAGTCATAAAGTTATGAATGCATGTTGTAAACTTAGAGAGTCTGGACTTCGTTATTTCTTTAAAGCAGTTGGGATCCCCATACTTTGAGCATATAAAGCATTGCTTGAGGTTGACAAATAAAATGAATTGAACATCAATACTAATTTGACATTTGGTCAAATCCAACCAGGTGAGCGATACAGGCCCCATGGGCCTCTTGTATTGTTTTATCAATTAAATATTTTTTAAAGGCACAAAAATTCCTGCAACACAGTTAGCACTATGTGGCATTGGGCAACTATCTTGCCCTCTAACATTCATACATGACTGAATAAATTTACATCCACAATCTCAATTTCCCTCTGACCAAACACTAGACATTTTGATAGATGTCTGTAGCATGTGGCCAGAGACAATCGAGGCTGACATCAAGCCAGTCCATATCAGCAGTCATTAGCCCTGTTTTATCCTATTGCTGTGTGGAATTGATATATTTGGGAAATTGGTATTGAACACTTCAAAACCAATGTATACAATATAGGTGTTAATGTTTATAAATTAACCATTGTACGTGTAAAATTTATTTGTACATACTAATAACAATATATACTTTTGGTATTTGAATAGATTATATCACTATTTCTTAACATTTTCATCAGGTTGGAAAGTATGGTTTATAGCATTGTAAGAACTGTGTACAGTTTGTAGGATTGTAAGGAGAGTAAGAACTGTGAACAGTTTGTAGGATTGTAAGGAGAGTAAGAACTGTGAACAGTTTGTAGGATTGTAAGGAGAGTAAGAACTGTGTACAGTTTGTAGGATTGTAAGGAGAGTAAGAACTGTATACAGTTTGTAGGATTGTAAGGAGAGTAAGAACTGTGTACAGTTTGTAGGATTGTAAGGAGAGTAAGAACTGTGAACAGTTTGTAGGATTGTAAGGAGAGTAAGAACTGTGAACAGTTTGTAGGATTGTAAGGAGAGTAAGAACTGTGAACAGTTTGTAGGATTGTAGAGAGTAAGAACTGTGAACAGTTTGTAGGATTGTAGGAGAGTAAGAACTGTGAACAGTTTGTAGGATTGTAAGGAGAGTAAGAACTGTGTACAGTTTGTAGGATTGTAAGGAGAGTAAGAACTGTGAACAGTTTGTAGGATTGTAAGGAGAGTAAGAACTGTGAACAGTTTGTAGGATTGTAAGGAGAGTAAGAACTGTGTACAGTTTGTAGGATTGTAAGGAGAGTAAGAACTGTGAACAGTTTGTAGGATTGTAAGGAGAGTAAGAACTGTGAACAGTTTGTAGGATTGTAAGGAGAGTAAGAACTGTGAACAGTTTGTAGGATTGTAAGGAGAGTAAGAACTGTATACAGTTTGTAGGATTGTAAGGAGAGTAAGAACTGTGAACAGTTTGTAGGATTGTAAGGAGAGTAAGAACTGTGTACAGTTTGTAGGATTGTAAGGAGAGTTAAGAACTGTGAACAGTTTGTAGGATTGTAAGGAGAGTAAGAACTGTATACAGTTTGTAGGATTGTAAGGAGAGTAAGAACTGTATACAGTTTGTAGGATTGTAAGGAGAGTAAGAACTGTATACAGTTTGTAGGATTGTAAGGAGAGTAAGAACTGTATACAGTTTGTAGGATTGTAAGGAGAGTAAGAACTGTGTACAGTTTGTAGGATTGTAAGGAGAGTAAGAACTGTATACAGTTTGTAGGATTGTAAGGAGAGTAAGAACTGTGAACAGTTTGTAGGATTGTAAGGAGAGTAAGAACTGTGTACAGTTTGTAGGATTGTAAGGAGAGTAAGAACTGTGAACAGTTTGTAGGATTGTAAGGAGAGTAAGAACTGTGAACAGTTTGTAGGATTGTAAGGAGAGTAAGAACTGTGTACAGTTTGTAGGATTGTAAGGAGAGTAAGAACTGTATACAGTTTGTAGGATTGTAAGGAGAGTAAGAACTGTATACAGTTTGTAGGATTGTAAGGAGAGTAAGAACTGTGTACAGTTTGTAGGATTGTAAGGAGAGTAAGAACTGTATACAGTTTGTAGGATTGTAAGGAGAGTAAGAACTGTGTACAGTTTGTAGGATTGTAAGGAGAGTAAGAACTGTGAACAGTTTGTAGGATTGTAAGGAGAGTAAGAACTGTGAACAGTTTGTAGGATTGTAAGGAGAGTAAGAACTGTATACAGTTTGTAGGATTGTAAGGAGAGTAAGAACTGTGAACAGTTTGTAGGATTGTAAGGAGAGTAAGAACTGTGAACAGTTTGTAGGATTGTAAGGAGAGTAAGAACTGTATACAGTTTGTAGGATTGTAAGGAGAGTAAGAACTGTGTACAGTTTGTAGGATTGTAAGGAGAGTAAGAACTGTGTACAGTTTGTAGGATTGTAAGGAGATTAAAACTGTGAACAGTTTGTAGGATTGTAAGGAAATTAAAACTGTGAACAGTTTGTAGGATTGTAAGGAGAGTAAGAACTGTGAACAGTTTGTAGGATTGTAAGGAGAGTAAGAACTGTGCTCAGTTTGTAGGATTGTAAGGAGAGTAAGAACTGTGAACAGTTTGTAGGATTGTAAGGAGAGTAAGAACTGTGAACAGTTTGTAGGATTGTAAGGAGGTTAAAGCTGTATACAGTTTGTAGGATTGTAAGGAGGTTAAGAACTAGCTTTGTATAGTTCGTAGGATTGTAAGGAGATTAAAACTGTGAACAGTTTGTGGGATTAAAATCAGAAGAGAAAATTCTCCCTAAGGAGAAATTCTCCAAGAACCAACGTCCTGCAGAGTTCAAAAAGATGCTTTGTTTCATCGCTTGGTTCACTGTGAACAGTTTGTAGGGATGTAAGGAGTTTTAAGAAAACTGTGTAAATATATGATTTATGTTTAAATTAAGAAAGTATAATAGCCATTTTTATTGTTGTAGTTGTATACAGACATGGACATCCACCCGCAGAAGAGAAATTTGAAGCAAAGAAACATTATTTGGACTATCCTGACATTGATCTGTACAAGAGTCAAGGTACATTTTACCATAAGATAATTCAACTGGAGGGATTTCATCTAAAAAAAAAATTGATAAAACAATTATGTGCTGTAAGTTAATATGAAAAGGGTATTTCTGGTTGTTCTGTACCTTTTCTTATGGCTTCTAAAACTATTGTCAAAATATCTTTCTTGTTGGTTTGAATTCACCTGGCCAATGTTAAATTAGACCGTAAATATAGTGTAAGAGGAATCTGGAAATGAAGGGTCACTGAATCATTGATCCTACCTATTTATTCATTGAAATATTGTTAACTATTTATTTATGTATACATTTATTTATTTATGTGATTAATTAAATTTATTTATATATCTATTTATTTATTTATTTATTTACTGTCTACATGACTATATAATTGTATGTATTTATTTTTAACTTAACATTATAAATATTAGAGAGTGTAGGGATGCATGATAGTAGAATGAATGTGGAGAAGGATGGATGACGCGAGAAAGCCCTCCTGCGAGAGGACAATGCTTGTAATTTATAAACTATGTCTTGTCTGAATAAAAATAAAAGTTTAAAAAAATCATTTATATATACGCACAAGTGTGTATAAACAGTTTCTGCTGGGAAGATATTTTACACTGTTTAGCAACGTGTTATAACACAATCATGACCGCCAAACATTTGTCACTCATTCTAGCTTAATCTATTTAGAATTTCTACAATCAAATATTGTATGTTTTGTATATCTGGTAAATTGAGGTGTATGATCTCCATAAGAAAATAAGTGGATGATTTTGTGCAATTTTTATATGATAATGAAATACCAACATGTGCGGAATTTCCCTTTTATGTCCATTCATAAGAACATTTAGGGTAAACAAATGTACAGTTGTATTGTTTTTTGACAGATATTTTCATGTTAGGAAGCTACATCTTTCCATTCCGAATTCGACTACTTACTGAAATTCCTGGTAAGTTTAACATTTTTCTTACTTCTTTCAAAATCTTTATTGATAAAACAAACCGAAAAACAACTGCTATCATGTTTGTTTTGTAGAACTAGGAATGCATGTACACCCTTTCTGGTATTTTGAAAATCTTTTAATTACAAAAAAAAAAAAGCGATGTATATGGCACGTTATTCAAAACAGCCATGTTGTCAAACATAATGTTATTACCGCTGGTAACTGTAACAGTACTGTAAAATAATTTATTTCACATACATATTCAAAATGAACTTGTGACTACATCTTTTTTTTTCTGACTTGATTTCTTCGTCAGCCTCATTTGATGCTAATGGAATAGGTACAGGTTGTAACTGGACAGCCAAGGTGACATATACACTAAGTGCTGAAGTGATTGATGCTTCAAATCTAAACGTGAGTGTTACAGAACAAGGCTGTTATAAAGATCAGGATGTTACAAAAACCAAAATGTTATAAGATGTATCATGACATTCTTGTTGGAAACAAAGATGCTTCTAGTTTTTGTAATATTAGATTGATAATGACAAGTTCGAATTGATATTCCAGGTGTTAGGTAAAAACCTGTACATTTGAATTTTGAACTGTTTTGTTTACATGTCAGATGTTTGTGGATACACTATGAACTATATATGTTAAAATGACACGTTTTTATGTAGTTATATCTTGTTTAGACTACCCAGACAATAGTTGTATACCACCCTCTGGGAAGAACGGAAAGCTCTAGTACTCCAAAGTTAGTTACCAACAGACTAGATGTCCCCTACCTCCTGTTTCTCAAGAAGCCCCTCTTTGTCACTGCCAAGTAAGTTTGTACTGTAGAGTGTAAACCCTCAACCTTGTGATACAAGTACATGTCTACAATATACTGAGCTACTGAAGAGACAATTAAGTTGTATTGACACAAGTTTTTCTCCATAGTAATGTATATATAAATGATCATCATCATTAAAATATCTATCTTTATCTAGACACAGGCTAACTATATACTACTGTTAGATAAAAATTCTACTCATGTTTACAATTCATGTAAAAATCATTGATAGAAACTATAGCTTAAAGAACATTTTGATTGGTCAAGTACAATGTAAAAATGTTAAAGACTTGATTTACCAACGGAAACTGTTACTAAAAACAGAAAGTCATGTAAATAAGGAATGAAAATGAAATTTTCTCTCATACACAGATTGCAGAGAAATGTCCAGCAGACGGGGGATAGCATGAAAGTGAAAATTATCATTACAAACCAGACCAATAGGGATGTTAGTAACATTACTGTGCGTCTGATAAGGGAGATAACTTTTGTAGCCAAAGGTGGATTGTCGAGCACAAAAATATGCAAAGATGACAGTATACAGGAGACAAGGGACAGGATCTTCATTTGTCCAGAGAAAGGACCCTTCATAGTACAGGATATACCAGTAGAAGGGTGTCTAGCTGAAATCCTTAATAGGTAATTACTGTACCTGGGTTTGTAGGTGAAATCCTTGATAGGTAATTACTGTACCTGGGTTTGTAGGTGAAATCCTTGATAGGTAGTTACTGTACCTGGGTTTGTAGCTGGAATCTTTGATAGGTAATTACTGTACCTGGGTTTGTAGGTGAAATCCTTGATAGGTATAGTTACTGTACCTGGGTTTGTAGGTGAAATCCTTGATAGGTAGTTACTGTACCTGGGTTTGTAGCTGAAATCTTTGATAGGTAATTACTGTACCTGGGTTTGTAGGTGAAATCCTTGATAGGTAATTACTGTACCTGGGTTTGTAGGTGAAATCCTTGATAGGTAATTACTGTACCTGGGTTTGTAGGTGAAATCCTTGATAGGTAGTTACTGTACCTGGGTTTGTAGGTGAAATCTTTGAAAGGTACATGTAATTACTGTACCTGGGTTTGTAGCTGAAATCTTTGATAGGTAATTACTGTACCTGGGTTTGTAGGTGAAATCCTTGATAGGTAATTACTGTACCTGGGTTTGTAGGTGAAATCTTTGATAGGTAATTACTGTACCTGGGTGTTAATTCAAGGTCCTATAAATATGTGATCATTGTACAGGTAAGCTGCCAAAATCCTAAATAGGTAAGTAATGTACAGATGTGTATAGCTGACGTCCTAACTAGGTAATTATCTATAATTACTGTTCATTTACATGTACACAGTATGTACTGTAGCTGAGATCCTGAATACACTTGTGGGAAATTACTGAACATGTGTGTAGCCAAAACCATAGGTGATTTCTGAAGAATTTAAGTATCTATTTAGCAAGTCTCTTTCATACAGGACAGATGTTTAGGTAGCTGTATGTAGGTACAAAACGGATTAAATAGGAGTCACTCACCTTATTTTTATATATTTTGTTTTGCCATGCTTTGACTTCCATATCATTACAATCCTTCTTTGATCATTTATAAACCGTGTGTTTAAAGGAAGATTATTTACATAATCAATCATTTCTAAGCAGGGGACTGGACAACTTCATCATACCACTGAAGGAACCTCATGATCAACATTCACCCATCCCCTCTTCTGTCGCTGGTAATCACATACAGGTAAATACAATTTTACTAACATGTACATGTATATACAAATACAATCACATACAGGTAAATACAATTACTATCACATACAGGTAAATACAATCACTATCACTTACAGGTAAATACAATTACTATCACATACAGGTAAATACAATTTTACTAACATGTACATGTATATACAAATACAATCACATACAGGTAAATACAATTACTATCACATACAGGTAAATACAATTACTATCACATACAGGTAAATACAATTTTACTAACATGTACAGGTATATACAAATACAATCACATACAGGTAAATACAATTACTATCACATACAGGTAAATACAATTACTATCACATACAGGTAAATACAATTTTACTAACATGTACAGGTATATACAAATACAATCACATACAGGTAAATACAATTTTACTAACATGTACAGGTATATACAAATACAATCACATACAGGTAAATACAATTACTATCACATACAGGTAAATACAATTACTATCACATACAGGTAAATACAATCACTATCACTTACAGGTAAATACAATTACTATCACATACAGGTAAATACAATCACTATCACTTACAGGTAAATACAATTACTATCACATACATGTAAATACAATTACTTTCACATACAGGTAAATACAATTACTATCACATACAGTTAAATACAATTACTATCACATACAGGTAAATACAATCACTATCACTTCCAGGTAAATACAATTACTATCACACACAGGTAAATACAATCACGATCACATAAGGTAAATGCAATCACTATCACTTACAGGTAAATGCAATTGCTATCACTTACAGGTAAATACAATCACTATCACATACAGGTAAATACAATAACTATCACATGCAGGTAAATACCACGCCCATTTTATAGCAAACATACAAATCACTGAGAGTGTATGTGATTGTAAGTCTCACCAGTGTTGTTCAGTACACTAATAAGGGTTGTCTCCCTTTAAATACTATCCAAGGTTTTACTCTCCACCACCCCAACCACTGCTAAACAGATCGTGTGAACATTGTTTGCATGAAACTGTTTTACGGTGTATCCCTAGTTTACTATAAAGTAAACCCCTTACTTCTCTATCATTGTTGATTAATGTATAACCAAAAGTTACTTTTTAGCACATCCCTTCAATATATATTAAACTTTTGATAGATTGCATTATGCTTACAAAGTTGTAACAATTTGACACTGTATTTTACTAGTTTTTTCGTCACTTGTGTTTCAGTGCCGATATGTAGTGGAGATATTAGTCAGACTAGAGAACAATGCTAGTCTGGTCACAACACTCCCAGTACCATGCATTTGGCACCAGAAAAATAAACAGGTACCTCAAATATCCCCTGGTATATACTGATAATATAACGTTCTAATAAAACTGTTTAATATTTTATACCAGTGATCAAGTATTAAAGGTCAGTAAAGTAGCTCTACAAGAGAGCACAACACTAGACAATAATGGGAGATATTATATTCTGTAAAGGAAAGTGAGGACCATTCAGAAGATAATATTGTGAGAGATAATTCAGTAGTGGATAGAATGAAAGATCATTCATTAAGGGATAGTGAAACAGATGCTTCAGTAGAGGATAATGAGAGGAAGTATTCAGTAGAGGATAATGTGAGGGAGGATTCAGTAGAGGATAATGTGAGGGAGGATTCAGTAGAGGATAATGTGAGGGAGGATTCAGTAGAGGATAATGTGAGAGAGGATTCAGTAGAGGATAATGTGAGGGAGGATTCAGTAGAGGATAATGTGAGGGAGGATTCAGTAGAGGATAATGTGAGAGAGGATTCAGTAGAGGATAATGTGAGGGAGGATTCAGTAGAGGATAATGTGAGGGAGGATTCAGTAGAGGATAATGTGAGGGAGGATTCAGTAGAGGATAATGTGAGGGAGGATTCAGAGGATAATGAGAGAGATGATTTAGTAGAGGATAATGTGAGGGAGGATTCAGTAGAGGATAATAATGTGAGGGAGGATTCAGTAGAGGATAATGAGAGAGATGATTCAGTAGAGGATAATGTGAGGGAGGATTCAGTAGAGGATAATGAGGAAGGATTCAGTAGAGGATAATGTGAGGGAGGATTCAGTAGAGGATAATGTGAGGGAGGATTCAGTAGAGGATAATGAGAGGGAGTATTCAGTAGAGGTTAATGAGAGGGAGTATTCAGTAGAGGATAATGTGAGGGAAGATTCAGTAGAGGATAATGTGAGGGAGGATTCAGTAGAGGATAATGAGAGGGAGTATTCAGTAGAGGATAATGTGAGGGAAGATTCAGTAGAGGATAATGAGAGGGAGTATTCAGTAGAGGATAATGAGAGGGAGTATTCAGTAGAGGATAATGTGAGGGAGGATTCAGTAGAGGATAATGAGAGAGATGATTCAGTAGAGGATAATGTGAGGGAGGATTCAGTAGAGGATAATGTGAGAGAGGATTCAGTAGAGGATAATGTGAGGGAGGATTCAGTAGAGGATAATGAGGGAGGATTCAGTAGAGGATAATGTGAGGGAGGATTCAGTAGAGGATAATGTGAGGGAGGATTCAGTAGAGGATAATGAGAGGGAGTATTCAGTAGAGGATAATGTGAGGGAGGATTCAGTAGAGGATAATGTGAGGGAGGATTCAGTAGAGGATAATGAGAGAGATGATTTAGTAGAGGATAATGTGAGGGAGGATTCAGTAGAGGATAATAATGTGAGGGAGGATTCAGTAGAGGATAATGAGAGAGATGATTCAGTAGAGGATAATGTGAGGGAGGATTCAGTAGAGAATAATAATGTGAGGGAGGATTCAGTACAGGAAAATGTGAGGGAGGATTCAGTAGAGGATAGTGTGAGGGAGGATTCAGTAGAGGATAATGAGAGATGATTCAGTAGAGGAAAATTAGATGGAGGATTCAGTAGAGGATAATGTGAGGGAGGATTCAGTAGAGGATAGTGTGAGAATTTATTCAGTAGAGGATAATATGAAAGATTATTCTTAGAGGATTATTTGAGCGATGATTCAGTACATACGATATTGTGAGAGATGATCCTGTAGAGGATAATAGTGTGAGAGGTAGTAGATGATTCAGTAGAGGATAATAATGTGAGAGATGATTCAGTAGAGGATAATGTGAGGGAGGATTCAGTAGAGGATAATGTGAGAGATGATTCAGTAGAGGATAATGAGAGGGAGGATTCAGTAGAGGATGATAGTGTGAGAGATGAGTTTGTAGCCAATTCATCTCTAGAGGATGATATGATTCAGTAAATAAATACCATTCTCTGTATATTGATTATCGTCACTAGACAGGGATTTTAACCTGAACATACATTGATTGAACACTACTAGAGGGCACACTGTCTCTCAGGTGTGAAGGGATGGGCTGGGGTTACACAGTAGAACTTCTCAGACTACTTAATCATGTTAGTATTGACGTTTACAGTGGGCGGACCAGTCCATACCAGACTGGGTATATAACACCGAGGTCATGCTGTCCGAATCACCTTTCAGCGTCCCAGAAAATGTCCTCAGTGAGTTTGACCATATTTCTACTGTCATTCATGACATACATCATGATTCCTGTCTATGTGTATCAATGAGTCGTTGGAGGTCTCTGTAATGTTCAGATAATCAAACATGATGTAACCATCAGATTATACATTCATGTGCTCTTACTAATGACTTCTTAATAAAATGTTCACCAAGTCTTGATTTAATGGCTCATAACAGGAGTTTAAAAATGCTACAGTATTGGAAAATTATCCCTGTCTGATTGTGATCTAGGATTGGAGTTTCAGTTAGCCAAATGTTACTGAAGGGTCAGGATGACCTATAGTCACCATGCTTCATAGGTCGTTTCACATTTCAAACTTCTTCTCAAGTTCCCCCAATGGAATTCAGCTCTAACTTACCTGAAATGATCCTGAGATGGTCTTGACCAAGTGTTGTTATTTTTCAGGTCGATTTGAAATCCAAGATGGCCGCCATGGCAGCCATCTTGAAAAACACAATTTAATCTTCTTCTCTAGTTCCATGGGTGCCATTGAGCTGGAAATTAGTGAGAATGTTAAGGAAGGGGAACCAACAAAGTGTTGTTATTTCTAAGCTTCATAAAAACTTTGACATGGCAGCCACGGCAGCCATTTTGTAACATGATTATGCTATCATGGTTTTCCTTAACATCACCTTTTTCAAACTTCTACTCAAGTTCCACCAGTGGGATTCAACTCTAGCTTACCTGAAATGATCCTGAGATGGTCCTGACCAATTGTTGTTATTTTTTGGCTCAGTCCGATATCCAAGATGGCTGCCTTGGCCAACAGTGCCACCATACTTGCTACTGAGTATGTACAGTGTATACTACAATAGTACAAGGGTTTTTAGTGTCAGATGAACGTTAAGGCCCATGAGCCTCTTGTTTTTGTGTGCTGTTGTATAGCCCTTTCCATTTTATTGTCATCTCGCTACTGCCATCAGCTTTCATTGCTGAAGTGTTCTGCTATACATTGAGGTATTATATTCAGTCACCAACAATTACATTTATTTTTAGCTCACCTGCCCGAAGGGCAAGTGAGCATATGCCGTGGTGCGGCGTCCGTCGTCCGTCCGCCGTCAACTTTTTCATTTAAACAACTTCTTCTCAATAACCAAGAGGCCCAGGGACTTGATATTGGGCCTGTAGCATGCTGGGGTGAAGGGCTACAAAGTGTGTTCAAATAAATGACCTTGACGTTCATTCAAGGTCACATGGGTCAAATAGGCTATAATCTTCAAACGACTTCTTCTCAATAACCAGGAGGCCCAGGGACTTGATATTGGGCCTGTAGCATGCTGGGGTGAAGGGCTACAAAGTTTGTTCAAATAAATGACCTTGACCTTCATTCAAGGTCACATGGGTCAAATAGGCTATAATCTTCAAACGACTTCTTCTAAATAACCAAGTGGCCCAGGGACTTGGTATTGGGTCTGTAGCATGCTTGAGTGAAGGACTACAAAGTTTGTTCAAATAAATGACCTTGACCGTCATTCAAGGTCACGTTGGTCAAATAGACTATAATCTTCAAACGTCTTCTTCTCAATAACCAAGAGGCCCAGGGACTTGGTATTGGGTGTGTAGCATGCTAGGGTAAAGGGCTACAAAGTTTGTTCAAATAAATGACATTGATCTTCATTTAAGGTCACATGGGTCAAATAGGCTATAATCTTAAAAAAACTTCTTCTCAATAACCAAGAGGTCCAAGGACTTGATATTCGGCCTGTAGCATGCTTGGGTGAAGGGCTACAAAGTTTGTTCAAATAAATGACCTTGACCTTCACTAAAGGCCACATGGGTCAAATAGGCTATAATCTTCAAACAACTTCTTCTCAATAACCAAGAGGCCCAGGGACTTGGTATTTGGTGTGTAGCATCCTAGGGTAAAGGGCTACAAAGTTTGTTCAAATAAATGACATTGACCTTCATTCAAGGTCACATGGGTCAAATAGGCTATAATCTTAAAACAACTTCTTCTCAATAACCAAGAGGCCCAAGGACTTTGTATTGGGTCTGTAGCATGCTAGGGTGAAGGGCTACAAAGTTTGTTCAAATGAATGACCTTGACCTTCACTAAAGGTCACATTGGTCAAATAGGCTATAATCTTCAAATTACTTCTTAATAACCAAACGGCCCAGGGACTTGATATTAGGCTTTTAGCATGCTGGGGTGAAGGGCTACCAAATTTGTTCAAATGAATGACCTTGACCTACATTCAAGGTCACAGGGGTGAAATCGACTTAAATCTGTAAGCAATAATTTTGCGATAGCCAAGAGCCTCTGAGACCTGATATTAGGCTAATAGAATGCTGGAATGAAGGACTAGAACATTTATTAATATGAATAAACCTAGCTTACTCTGATATATGAATAAAAAGGTAATCAGCATGATACAATATGTATCTGTAGAAATGACCTCAATCAACTTCAAAGTTGCTGTAGAGCCAGGGGAGCGATACAGGCCCATTGGGCCTCTTGTTTTTTGTATCAGCAAATTAAGTATTTTGATCAAATGAGAGGAAATTTCAGTCTGAATACTTTGTCATGGCCTTAATGAGGAAATTCCATCACTATTAATAATGTTAAATTGACATAATGATAACCTTTGTCTGCCTGTTCTATCCTGTATATTTTGTTATACAGGTGGTGAGGTGTTTGCAGGCATCCCTAGATTCCAGGCCCTGACAAGTCCAAGCTGACGATAACCTAATTCCAGACATCCCGGTGTTACCTTGATATACTGGGGTATCTGCGACATGAAGGAGTGCAATGTCCTTTATTCAGTTGTTTTCAGCTGGGTAAAATGTCGGTATACTTTGATATCCAAATTGTCTGTGGGCACTGTCATCTGGATGTCCTATATATAATGGTACATATATACACAAGTGTGGATACGTATTTGTGAATGGATACCTGAAGATCACATGGCATGGAAGTATGATTCTTCCCTGTCCCATACTACCAGGTGACTAGTAGTGACCTGGCCCCAGATTCATCAACAATCATTAACTTGAGGAAATCCCTTAATATTCCATTGAAAAGCATTACATAATTTAAAGATACTTTCTTAGCTAAAACTTTCCCCTTCGACCTACTAACGCTTTCCTATGGACATCTAGCAGTAAGTTAAGGCATTTCCCTAGGTTACCGAACGTTGACGGAACTGGTGGCAAGCTTGATGCCTTGGTTAGAGCGTCCATCTAGACGTCTGATATCCACCCTCCATCCTACAGTAAGTCCTATATTATATTCCACCACATAACTTAGGTTGTAAATTTAGGTTTGGGATCTAAGACTATAAAGAAGGAAGGATTTATTTTTAGCAGGATTGTTGATCACATGCACGTAACTCCATTGACTAAAGCATCTGTACAGCGTTTCACATTCCTGGTTGTGAATCTTAAATTTTGTCAGGACGATCGCAAGTTTTCTCAGCTGTATCGCAATGTTGAAGACTAGAGAGATAATCTAGACTTGTGGCTAAGAATACAATGCATTCTTAATATCGGGACGCTTCGATTTGAGGTCTACATATTTGTATACTGGAGATAAATTACAAGCACAATGGTTGAGGGAGCACTCTACCGATATCGGGGTAGTATCGGGTAATCTCAGGGTATTTATATATATAGCTATCACCTATAAATAGTCACTATCAACATGTATGTAAAACACTGTATATTGTGATAATATGTACTGATCCTTTTCATTATTAAAGACGAAGAGGGATTTGCACTGATGTCACAAGGTAAATGATATATCAAAATAGGGTCTCATTCACGTGCTGAAATAATGATACATATTGTTAACTATAAACTATAAATGGCAAAATGGTGTGTCCCTTAATTAACATAGGAACCATCGCTGTACATGACGTAATAGGTGTCTCGGGATCAGATTTTATTGCATTGCCCAGTGAATGGTTGTTGTTTAATATAATTTACGAAATATGCTGGACTTTATATTTCTATAGATGATATGGTGCATTTGTTCTCAATTGTAAATGATATATTTTTGATATTTTTGATAATGTTTCTGATGGCCACCTGTGAACATTTTTGTCATTATATAATTTAGGAGTGCCTTGGCTGTCCTATATGCTAATCTCATTCTGTACTTGTACAAGTTTATCAATAGTCACTATACATATATATCATGTACACCATGTTTATACCATTTGTCTTTCCCTTCAAGGCATTGTCTGTTGTCTATAGTAATACACATGTACACCAAAACTGTGCCTAACTACTGACACAAGGCATTTAAGGTTATGAGCTCCATAATACATGTATACAGTCTTAAACTACTAGTATTCTTTTGATATTGTTATAAACACATACTTGATAAACGATTGTTTTCTTGTGGTATTGCTTTAGAAATATAATTAAACTACTTTTCGTATTATATATTTGTAAGAGAATTACAACTAAATGACAAATACAATTATATTATGTGTTGAACAGATTGTATGAGTAGGACAGTGAAGCACCGTGACTGTGATGTTATATGTATAAAATGCACGGATGTAACTTAAGTATCCATTCCATGTTTTCTTTGTTATATTTCATGTAAGGGAGGTTGAGCGGATATGATATGAAGTTGTTAAAAACGAATTTTAGAGATTACATTTTTATATTAAATGTTACGAGTGAGATACTAATGAACCCGACAGAAGTCGTGTAATATTATGAAGTTATAGAGTTATATGCTATTAAAGATTATCAGGCCAAAGTTTCAACAGCATTTCATTATTTTAAGAAGTCCCTTAGGGAAATAAAGAAAGCAGTACAGAATTTAAGTTTCTTAACTAAGATTCCTCCATTAATCCAATAATGTCTTCTTATGACCTGACAGTTAATTGTACAACATCAATCTTAGTTCCGATAATTTAAATCCAATAATGCCTTCTTATGACCTGACAGTTTATTGTACATCAATCTTAGTTCCGATAAGTTTAAATCCAATAATGCCTTCTTATGACCTGACAGTTTATTGTACATCAATCTTAGTTCCGATAAGTTTAAATCCAATAATGCCTTCTTATTACCTGACAGTTTATTGTACATCAATCTTAGTTCCGATAAACTATACTATACTTTGACTGTCAAATGATTAGGTAAATTATTGTCATCACTGAGGATTGACACTATCCATAAAAACCAGGCTCCGGTTTCTTTTCCTTAACTTAAAATTTTCCACAGGAAATCATTATAGGAAATTAAGGAGAAATATTAGTTAAGGAAACTCCATAGATTCTGAAATGCTTCCTATGGAAAATTTTAAGTTAAGGAATTACTTTATAATATGTTAAGGAAGATCGACAAAACTGGCCCTAGGTTTGTGGTGATGTGGGCATTCGAAGAGAGAGGTAAAATGACCAAGTATAAATGTTTACCATAACCAAAAAAATGGACGGCCTGACTTGTGTCGTCTGTAAAACTAGTTTACCATTAAATGTCGGTAAACTGAAATACATATAACCATCATTGTACGGCTGTTATCTCATTGGTTTAGACAAATATTTAATTTACGTAGTGTTAATGAGGTGGCGATATTATACCACAACTTATAGATATACTATACACTATTGATGGCTGCTGGTGATGCTCATAGCACGTGGTTGTTTTGTACCACTGTCCTTATCACACTGAATAGATATACTGATGTACTGATATAATATGTTGATGGTTGTCTGTAAAATAGATTAGTTATACAATTGTACCTGGTATTGTTGTGTACTGTCACAGTGGCATTTCTCTAGAAAGACACGGAAACGGATACAATATTTAAATCATACACTGTCAAGTTTTATAACATGTATGGATTTTGCTTGTAATTAGCTTCTCCGCCAATAAATGATTAGAGCAATATATAATTAACGACATATATACATTGTATGTTTATTTAAACGTTCCAATTCTGAAAGTGATATATATTTTTAATGGTTGTTGATATGACAGCGGAGCACATCTCTAAGCTATTCGGCAATTATACATTTAGACATGGTAACTCCGACGATTCCATGTTACCAATTTAGACATGGTATCTCCGACGATTCCATGTTACCCATTTAGACATGGTTAGTCCGACGATTCCATGTTACCAATTTAGACATGGTAACTCCGACGTGGTAACTCCGACGATTCCATGTTACCCATTTAGACGTAGTAACTCCGACGATTCCATGTTACCCATTTAGACGTGGTAACTCCGACAATTCCATGTTACCCATTTAGACGTGGTAACTCCGACGATTCCATGTTACCCATTTAGACATGGTATCTCCGACGATTCCATGTTACCAATTTAGACATGGTATCTCCGACGATTCCATGTTACCCATTTAGACATGGTATCTCCGACGATTCCATGTTACCAATTTAGACATGGTATCTCCGACGATTCCATGTTACCAATTTAGACATGGTATCTCCGACGATTCCATGTTACCAATTTAGACATGGTATCTCCGACGATTCCATGTTACCCATTTAGACATGGTAACTCCGACGATTCCATGTTACCCATTTAGACATGTTAACTCCGGTGATTCCATGTTACCCTTTTAGACATGGTTAGTCCGACGATTCCATGTTACCCATTTAGACGTGGTAACTCCGACGATTCCATGTTACCAATTTAGACATGGTATCTCCGACGATTCCATGTTACCCATTTAGACATGGTAACTCCGACGATTCCATGTTACCAATTTAGACATGGTAACTCCGACGAATCCATGTTACCCATTTAGACAAGGTAACTCCGGTGATTCCATGTTACCCATTTAGACATGGTTAGTTCGACGATTCCATGTTACCCAATTAGACGTGGTAACTCCGGCGATTCCATGTTACCAATTTAGACATGGTATCTCCGACGATTCCATGTTACCCATTTAGACATGGTTAGTCCGACGATTCCATGTTACCAATTTAGACATGGTAACTCCGACGAATCCATGTTACCCATTTAGACAAGGTAACTCCGGTGATTCCATGTTACCCATTTAGACATGGTTAGTCCGACGATTCCATGTTACCCAATTAGACCTGGTAACTCCGGCGATTCCATGTTACCAATTTAGACATGGTATCTCCGACGATTCCATGTTACCCATTTAGACATGGTTAGTCCGACGATTCCATGTTACCAATTTAGACATGGTAACTCCGACGATTCCATGTTATCCATTTAGACATGGTTAGTCCGACGATTCCATGTTACCAATTTAGACATGGTAACTCCGACGATTCCATGTTACCCATTTAGACATAGGACGAACAAACAAAATGGAGACTGTAAGGGGCAGGCTATTAGAACAGAGTAATGATTGGATTAGAGGTGATATTGATGGACCAAGCATTCCCATCAAAATAACGAGTGGGTGTTTTATGGATGGTACGTCTCAGCAGAATTATATTAAAGTGCTTGGAATCATATAACATGCTTTATTAAAATTGAACCACAGATTTTTGTCATCTTGTGGGTTTTGACAATTTTATTATTTTAGATATTACGTTGTGGGTTGTGTCGACATCAAATAACTTATACGTCATACTATACCAAATAACTGTCACACGTCATACTATACCAAATAACTGTTACACGTGATACTATACTCTGTAACTGTTACACGTGATACTTTGCCAGGTAGCTGTTACACGTGATACTATACTCTGTAACTGTTACACGTGATACTTTGCCAGGTAGCTGTTACACGTGATACTATACTCTGTAACTGTTACACGTGATACTTTGCCAGGTAGCTGTTACACGTGATACTATACTCTGTAACTGTTACACGTGATACTTTGCCAGGTAACTGTTACACGTGATACTTTGCCAGGTAGCTGTTACACGTGATACTTTGCCAGGTAACTGTTACACGTGATACTTTGCCAGGTAGCTGTTACACGTGATACTTTGCCAGGTAACTGTAACACGTGATACTTTGCCAGGTAACTGTTACACCTGATATTTTGCCAGGTAACTGTTACACGTGATACTTTGCCAGGTAACTGTTACACCTGATATTTTGCCAGGTAACTGTTACACGTGATACTTTGACAGGTAACTGTTACACGTGATACTATACTCTGTAACTGTTACACGTGATACTTTGCCAGGTAACTGTTACACGTGATACTATACTCTGTAACTGTTACACGTGATACTATACTCTGTAACTGTTACACGTGATACTTTGCCAGGTAACTGTTACACGTGATACTTTGCCAGGTAGCTGTTACACGTGATACTTTGCCAGGTAACTGTTACACGTGATACTTTGCCAGGTAACTGTTACACCTGATATTTTGCCAGGTAACTGCTACACGTGATACTTTGCCAGGTAACTGTTACACGTGATACTATACTCTGTAACTGTTACACGTGATACTATACTCTGTAACTGTTACACGTGATACTTTGCCAGGTAACTGTTACACGTGATACTATACTCTGTAACTGTTACACGTGATACTATACTCTGTAGCTGTTACACGTGATACTTTGCCAGGTTACTGTTACACGTGATACATGTACTTTGCCAGGTAGCTGTTACACGTGATACTTTGCCAGGTAACTGTTACACGTGATACATGTACTTTGCCAGGTAGCTGTTACACGTGATACTTTGCCAGGTAACTGTTACACGTGATACATGTACTTTGCCAGGTAACTGTTACACGTGATACTTTGCCAGGTAGCTGTTACACGTGATACTTTGCCAGGTAGCTGTTACACGTGATACTTTGCCAGGTAACTGTTACACCTGTATGAATGACATGTAGCTGGTGATGTAATTATATGCATTACACTGTATAATGTATTATGCTGGTCCTCAGTCTGGACAACTTGTTTACCGATATGATTCGTGTAAAAAGATCGATAAGTTATGTGTTCAAGATTGTACGTACTTTACAGTCTGTATTTATAGCTGTATGCTGTGGAGAAAAATGTATTTTACAAAAACAAATTTTTTAAAAATAAATTTGATTACATGTACATCACATATTGATATTTTTTCCCGTTTTAAATTTTATTCTTCACCTGTCATGTAAGGATTTATGAAAATTGTATTTTATACAGTTATTTTCCGAAGAGATTTTTGCACAGCAATATATTATGCAACTTTTTGAATTTTTATATATATATTCATTTTTCACATGCATGTTCTATTTTTTCTGTGGGATAAATACAAACAAATAATATGTTTTTAAAATGTCTTAATAATTTACTTACTATCGGTGACTCGTGATGTTCTAAAGGCGCAAAATGTTTTGTAATATTTTGAGTCTATAACGAAACAGCTGTATGATAGGCTTAATTCAGCTCTATTGTATGTCAAATTGTATTGCTATGTGTTACCTACCTTTTGTACAATATTTTGATCAACATACATGTAATACGAAAAGCTGGACGATCTGAGAAGTACAGAATTGCCCTCTGTGATTAACGGTTTGCATTACTGGGAGTGTGATATTGAATCACACAAGAGATTAATTATGTCAAGTGATGTTTTCTTTTACTTTAATTATGTGTTTTGTACTTTTAACACTGTTTCGAAGTAATTCTGCAAATGTCAATGTAGAGTGTTTTAGAAAAGCTGTCAAATTAATCTGCGTTGTATGAAACTTAGGTGTATTTCGAAAATTACACAGCTGTTTATTTCTGAAAATGAAAATAAATGACTGCACGTGTGCTGATAATTAAAGGAACTTTAACGCGGAAACAAAAATTGGAAGCCAATTGAGTTATTGAGTATTATGAAATTTAAGTTTTTAGATACGAACATTGTTAATGAATTAATATTGGAACCTCATTATGGTTCGATTTCATTAATACCGATTATACCCCCATCACACTAGGTCACGTTCCCACTACGTCCAACCACGTCCTGGAAAAAATTGAAGAACGCAATGCGAACGCAGAAAGAACTTGTACAACGTAGTAAAGACTCAATAGAGACCGATAAGGACGTGTTATGGTCTTCATGGACCTGGAGGACGTGAACAAACTTTGAGCATGTTAAAAAAAAGCGTAGCGAGGACGTGGTCCAATCGGGACGTAGTAAGAACGTAACAGGGACGCAGTACCAGCGGTATTGACGTGGTAATGACGTAACCAAAACCCAATGAGAACTTCATTGACGCAGTGGAAGCGTAGCGCTGATGGAAAGGATTGTATTACGTTCTCATTGCGTTGTCAGTGCGTTCTTGCTACGTCAATGTAGTTCTTATTGCGACCTCTCTACGCTTGTACAATGACCAAGGTACGCCAATACCACGTTGTTGATGACCACGTTAGGTTTCCAGTACGTTCTTACGGTGCTCATTAAGTTTACGACACGTCTGTCACAGGTTACCACCACGTCAAAACCACGTCCAGAGGATCGGCTGTATAAATACTCATTTCAAGTTTAATTCATTATCACTTTCGTTCAAACTACAAAAGAAGATGGTTACAAGTTATCAAGAACTTCTTATGCATCTTGCTCTGATTCAAGGACAACAGGTTTTTATTGATGCACAGGCCGCACTTTTGATGCTGCGAAGAAGGCGAAGAAGGAATAAAAGACAACCTAGGCTTTTTTGGGTTCGTCCTTGGCTTTCTGTTGAAAGAAGACTACAATTTGGCCATTATGATCGACTAATGACGGAGTTAAGAGTAGAGGATTTTCTCGGCGGCATATTGTGAATATTGCAGGGGAATGGAAAAAAGAAACAAGTCAAGTTGTATTTATAGGGAACGGGCAAACGCAGAGAGAACGTAGTAATTACGTAATGCACGCGTAGAAAGATCTTTTTGGACGTAGTAAGAGCGTATTAAGAACACACAGAGCGTGGTGCACGCGCGAACATGCGCGAGATAAGGTCTTAGTGGAAACGTGTAGGACGTAGTAAGAACCCAGCAAGGACGTAATGAGGGCGTAATATGAACGTGACAACTGCAAAATTCTCCATTTTTGCCACGACCCCGCTGCGTTTCTCGAAATTTTAAGGACGCAGTGCGGTCTTCGTGGTCTTTGTCTTAGTGTGATGGGGGCATTAGTGATTTGCTCTTCCACAGATGTTGATATTTTATATTTGTACAATACACTTAATATATATTCGATGTTCACAGAAATCGGAGATGTATTGTTATACATACATTAGGATGTTGTTTTAGTTGTTGTTTTTTCCTCTACAATTAGTATAATGTATAATCCTCAGGTTCTGTATTTGGTATCATTTAAAATTCTGAAGATACATCAATTTGACTAACCGAGTAGCAACTGTGATTAGTTCTACAAATGAAATCAAAATTACGTTAACTCCCATTGAAAAATATTCCAAAAGTTCTGTGTCATTTATTGAACCACTAGAAATGAAAACCAACCGTATGATGGATATTTCTCATTAGACATACAGGAACGAAAAGGTAAAAACAGCCTCCCCATGGCATGATACATATAGCTACCTGTACAGTAAGGGGGAAATTAAATATATACACTGTCGGATAATATTAACATTACAAAAAATACAAATGTGAATTACATGTAACATACCATATTGACGATACACAGTAACTTTTAATATACTGAAGTCGGTGGCCGAGTGGTTAAGGTGTCCTGACACTTTATCACTAGCCCTTCCAACTCTGGGTTGCGAGTTCGAAACCTACGTGGGGCAGTTGCCAGGTACTGATCGTAGGCCGGTGGTTTTTCTCCGGGTACTCCAGCTTTCCTCCACCTCCAAACCTGGCACGTCCTTAGATGACCCCGGCTGTTAATAGGACGTTAAACAAAACAAACCAAACTAAAGTTAGATTCTTTTCTCGTTCTCCACTTGGATAAACATGGGCCCTAGTACAATGGTTTATCACCATATTGTTTGGGGTGTAATTTATAAATCAAAATTGTATTATTGATTGAGGATATTGTAATTGTTTTCTACAATATTAGCCTGACTGAGAAATATTATATTTGTCCTCCAGGTTTGTTGAAGGGCATTGTATTTTGTTGTTAAGATAATTTGACATGTTAAAACATTTATTTTTTTATATTTGATCTGTACAGTACCTGTTTGAAAATGGAGGTATACTATTAATAAAATGGAGCTATATTATCAATAAAATGTAGTTATAGTATTAATACAATGGAGCTATATACTATCAGTAAACTGATCGTACAGGAGCTTTATGAAGGCATGTTCTTTGTCCTTGGTGGATTTGTAATACCAGTAAACATTTTCGATAATGCATTGAAACCCACAACTGAGGCTATGGGAGCTCATGCACGTTCGTTGTCTGTCTTTAATTAACCTGCTATGTGGACTATACACGTAT
The DNA here is from genome assembly GCF_902652985.1 of Pecten maximus. Taxonomy (NCBI): domain Eukaryota; kingdom Metazoa; phylum Mollusca; class Bivalvia; order Pectinida; family Pectinidae; genus Pecten; species Pecten maximus. The sequence continues at coordinate 21,227,821 of NC_047015.1, forward strand.
GTACGTCCACAATATGCGGCATAAATAATTGGTGCACTGTCGTGAATTCGGTAGTTATACACATATATATTAGGGAATGGTCTCCAAGATGGCGGACCATATCGTCAATACACAAAAATTAACATACCAAAACGTTAAGACACAATGATCAAATATACGATATCGTCAATACACCAAAACGTACCAAAGCATCAAAACACAGTCCATGTTCGCGTCAATAAAACAATGTAAATGAGACATGATTACCCGGAGGAGAAAACCGCTATTGTACGACTGTGGCATTCTTATTGTTTATACTTTCGGCAGTTTTTAACGAAGATATATAGTACAGCACTGTCATTAGTAAACCCAACCAGCCTGGAGGCGCGATACTGACATACTTCTGAGATCATCTTAAGGCACTGGATGTCGTGTACTTTAATGCGCCTAATGATCCAAACGTGTATCTGAGGGACCCAAGCAGAAACCATACAACATGTCAGCCAATGATTTTCACTAATAGCGTTCGATTTCGAAATTAACAACCATTTCTAGGTTACTCGTATCTTTGATTCTGTAATTTTATTTTACGTCTTTTCGGAGTGCACTCCTGATTCCATGATTTACAGTCGTTATATTTACTAAAATAATTGACGTTGAAATTCACGCGTTGCTTTAAAAGGTCTTATCAATCAATGACTGGGTCAAGTGCTTTATAGGCAAATACTCACAATTTATCAACTGAAGTAGGCAAGTACGATAGCACACTGTTATTACTTACACGTACTTGTCAAAAATCTGATTTGTTCTCTTAACATGACAAAAATCAGCTTTTAAGAGCACGAAATGGGTGAACTGTTTCGCTAGGGCAATCGTAAGTAGAACGGCCATATGATCTACTATAGTTACGGGAACAACCTAAAGCTAAATACCGAATGGGGATGACTCGCATTTACCGAGAATCGGACATTTACCTTAATACTTTTAACGGGAAGTGACCGTATAACAAAATTCTTGTTGTTGATAATTGGACTGGAAGTGACCAGCACTATAATAGTACCATTGTAGTCATAGGAGGGGAGGTAACACTACCATTGTAGTTATAGGAGGGGAGGTAACACTACCATTGTAGTCATAGGAGGGAGTGGTAACACTACCCTTGTAGTTATAGGAGGGAGTGGTAACACTACCATTGTAGTTATAGGAGGGGGAGGTAACACTACCATTGTAGTTATAGGAGGGAGAGGTAACACTACCATTGTAGTTATAGGAGGGGGAGGTAACACTACCATTGTAGTCATAGGAGGGAGGTAACACTACCATTGTAGTTATAGGAGGGGGAGGTAACACTACCATTGTAGTTATAGGAGGGAGAGGTAACACTACCATTGTAGTTATAGGAGGGAGAGGTAACACTACCATTGTAGTCATAGGAGGGAGAGGTAACACTACCATTGTAGTTATAGGAGGGGGAGGTAACACTACCATTGTAGTCATAGGAGGGGAGGTAACACTACCATTGTAGTTATAGGAGGGGAGGTAACACTACCATTGTAGTTATAGGAGGGGAGGTAACACTACCATTGTAGTCATAGGAGGGGAGGGTAACACTACCATTGTAGTCACAGGAGGGGAGGTAACACTACCATTGTAGTTATAGGAGGGAGTGGTAACACTACCATTGTAGTCATAGGAGGGGAGGTAACACTACCATTGTAGTTATAGGAGGGGAGGTAACACTACCATTGTAGTTATAGGAGGGAGAGGTAACACTACCATTGTAGTCATAGGAGGGGAGGTAACACTACCATTGTAGTCACAGGAGGGGAGGTAACACTACCATTGTAGTTATAGGAGGGAGTGGTAACACTACCATTGTAGTTATAGGAGGGGGAGGTAACACTACCATTGTAGTTATAGGAGGGAGTGGTAACACTACCATTGTAGTTATAGGAGGGGGTGGTAACACTACCATTGTAGTTATAGGAGGGGGAGGTAACACTACCATTGTAGTTATAGGAGGGGAAGGTAACACTACCATTGTAGTTATAGGAGGGGAAGGTAACACTACCATTGTAGTTATAGGAGGGAGAGCTAACACTACCATTGTAGTTATAGGAGGGGGAGGTAACACTACCATTGTAGTTATAGGAGGGGCAGGTAACACTACCATTGTAGTTATAGGAGGGGAGGTAACACTACCATTGTAGTTATAGGAGGGGGAGGTAACATTACCATTGTAGTTATAGGAGGGGGAGGTAACACTACCATTGTAGTTATAGGAGGGGAGGTAACCCTACCATTGTAGTTATAGGAGGGGGAGGTAACACTACCATTGTAGTCATAGGAGGGAGTGGTAACACTACCATTGTAGTCATAGGAGGGGAGGTAACACTACCATTGTAGTTATAGGAGGGGGAGGTAACACTACCATTGTAGTCATAGGAGGGGGAGGTAACACTACCATTGTAGTTATAGGAGGGGGAGGTTACACTACCATTGTAGTTATAGGAGGGGAGGTAACACTACCATTGTAGTTATAGGAGGGGGAGGTAACATTACCATTGTAGTTATAGGAGGGGGAGGTAACACTACCATTGTAGTTATAGGAGGGAGAGGTAACACTACCATTGTAGTTATAGGAGGGGCAGGTAACACTACCATTGTAGTCATAGGAGGGGGAGGTAACACTACCATTGTAGTTATAGGAGGGAGTGGTAACACTACCATTGTAGTTATAGGAGGGAGTGGTAACACTACCATTGTAGTCATAGGAGGGGAGGTAACACTACCATTGTAGTTTTGGAGGGGGAGGTAACACTACCATTGTAGTTATAGGAGGGAGTGGTAACACTACCATTGTAGTTATAGGAGGGGCAGGTAACACTACCATTGTAGTCATAGGAGGGGAGGTAACACTACCATTGTAGTTTTGGAGGGGGAGGTAACACTACCATTGTAGTCATAGGAGGGGGAGGTAACACTACCATTGTAGTTATAGGAGGGGGAGGTTACACTACCATTGTAGTTATAGGAGGGGGAGGTAACACTACCATTGTAGTTATAGGAGGGAGGGTAACACTACCATTGTAGTTATAGGAGGGGGAGGTAACACTACCATTGTAGTTATAGGAGGGGAGGTAACACTACCATTGTAGTTATAGTAGGGGGCGGTAACACTACCATTGTAGTTATAGGAGGGGCAGGTAACACTACCATTGTAGTTATAGGGAGGGGGAGGTAACACTACCATTGTAGTTATAGGAGGGGGGGTAACACTACCATTGTAGTTATAGGAGGGGGAGGTAACACTACCATTGTAGTTATAGGAGGGGGAGGTAACACTACCATTGTAGTTATAGGAGGGGGAGGTAACACTACCATTGTAGTTATAGGAGGGGGAGGTAACACTACCATTGTAGTTATAGGAGGGAGTGGTAACACTACCATTGTAGTTATAGGAGGGGGCAGGTAACACTACCATTGTAGTTATAGGAGGGGCAGGTAACACTACCATTGTAGTTATAGGAGGGGCAGGTAACACTACCATTGTAGTTATAGGAGGGGCAGGTAACACTACCATTGTAGTTATAGTAGGGGGCGGTAACCCTACCATTGTAGTTATAGGAGGGGCAGATAACACTACCATTGTAGTTATAGTAGGGGGAGGTAACCCTACCATTGTAGTTATAGGAGGGAGAGGTAACACTACCATTGTAGTTATAGTAGGGGGAGGTAACCCTACCATTGTAGTTATAGGAGGGAGTGGTTTACACTACCATTGTAGTTATAGGAGGGAGTGGTTTACACTACCATTGTAGTTATAGGAGGGGGAGGTAACACTACCATTGTAGTTATAGGAGGGGCAGGTAACACTACCATTGTAGTTATAGGAGGGGCAGGTAACACTACCATTGTAGTTATAGGAGGGGAGGTAACACTACCATTGTAGTTATAGGAGGGGGAGGTAACACTACCATTGTAGTTATAGGAGGGAGAGGTAACACTACCATTGTAGTTATAGGAGGGGGAGGTAACACTACCATTGTAGTTATAGGAGGGGCAGATAACACTACCATTGTAGTCATAGGAGGGGGAGGTAACACTACCATTGTAGTTATAGGAGGGGCAGGTAACACTACCATTGTAGTTATAGGAGGGGGAGGTAACATTACCATTGTAGTTATAGGAGGGGGAGGTAACACTACCATTGTAGTTATAGGAGGGGGAGGTAACACTACCATTGTACATATGTAGTTATAGGAGGGAAGGTAACACTACCATTGTAGTTATAGGAGGGGGAGGTTTACACTATCGTAGTTATAAGCACATAACGTTGTAACATCAGTGGTATCTTTCCCAAAATAAGCAAGTCTTCCTTTGTTAAAGTACCCTAACAAAGGTAGATTATACATGTACCTCGTAGGTCAGCCCGGCAATTAATATACACATTGAATCATGTTTTCATGTTGATATCAATTTAATGACTTCAGTAATGGTTCGTTAGTGAAATCATGGGACAAATATACTTCACATTTGACCTAATTGTCAATAGATGGTTAGGTAATATCGCGCTTCGCTGCTGTATACTATCTTAAATATTTATAAATCTGCGCTAAATTAGATAATTTAATTTTATACGTTTAGCTACACAATGACTTACGAGAATGAACGCAGCATGGTAGGTATATATGGATCCTTTCTGTACCATATAAACTAATCTTATATCGGGGGTATCGTTACTTGTGTGTAATTAATCTCCTTCCAGTTCGAATATCAGTAAACAGAAACTTTTAGTCTGTCTAAGAATCAAACGAGACATACTTAAATCTGTTCAGAAGTCACACTTATCATTCCATTTCCGATAACAAAGAGTATATGCTAATTTAAAGTATCTTCTATAATATATGTGTCACCCTACAACGGATAATCCATTAAATTTTTACGGTAATTAATCTTCCCAAATATGGCGTCAATGGTGACTCGTTGGCTGTCAGTGGCGATCTAAACGCGGTCGCTTTGTGCTCGTGCTACATTGTAGATACATTAATGGTTCGATAAAGATAAAATATCAGACGAGTTTAAATCAATGGATCGTCAAATGAACATCGAATGCACACTTTAAAATATTCCAAAAGTGAAAACGCACACAAGGAAATCCATTTAATGCATATATAAACACTGCCTATCTGGAATTTTCAGACCGTTAAATGTTAGTGCGACGAGAGTTTCTATGGTGATTTATAGATATAGTGTTAGATTAAACATTGTTAAACCAAACACCTTTATATTTTACCATGGCAACACGTAATGTACAAAATATCATATACATACGTGTTTAGATACAATACAACAGGATTTCAGATAAATGATGACAACTGTGTGAAACTGAGAAAAAGAGCATTAGACGTTGGTAAAAGGTTGTCGTCGTAGCTAGAATTCAAATTGAATTTAAAACCTGCTCACATTCGACTGCTGTCGTGTTGCGATCATGTCACTTTGAAAAGATCGATTTGATGGAATGATAATTAAGTACATAGCCCATACGAAGAACTCGTGTTTTTGGTATGGTACAACACTGTATCAAACATACATAACATCGCGTTGTCTTCAAATTTTATACTTTTTGACATTACAGTATAACATGTATGATGAGAGTGCATGTTAATTAAACGCCACGGTTTGGAATTTCTGCAATATATATGATATATGATGTCCCACACAGCTCGGCGACTCTCAGCAGGCAAAACGTTTCTGATTGGTTGACCAATCAGTGAAACACTACAAGTTAGAATACAAACGTTCGATTGACGTACATGTACAAATGTACATAGTACTTACTTGAGTTTTGCAAATAGGCGGGGCTAAAATGGTCGGTCAAAATTTCCGAATTTGTTTTCAAAATTGATTTTTTATGCAAGCACCTAGAATGTGTTTACATGTTATTTTGAAATGGTGTTTTCATCAAGTGTTCAACATATCACAATAACATTTTATGTAGCGAGTAGCTTAAAAGTACGCTTTGATTTGCATAATTTTGAACAGAATACGAGGGAAAGAGTGTTAGATAGGTTTTATAACTATATAAACTTTAGATATTTTTTTAATAGATAAGCCTACCCAATAAGTTTAAAATCTTATATCACAGAACGAAACATGATAAATATTTAAAAAAAAATCTGATATATGACACTTGCATGTATGGTATTTGGGCCAAAAACTTGGATAGTCTATTAAAACTGTTTTAAATGTAACCTGTTTTTGTTACTATTTCTAAAATTTGAGAATGAAGAACGTTTCAGAATATCAAAATATGTATATTAGAAACAATAACTACAATTATCAATAGCGTTTATATAAGTATCATTGATTCAATTGTTTTCAGACGAAATGCAGTTTTTTTTTTCGTCTGACCAATCAATTTGCGAATACCTTTAATAAGGGAGGTCGAGCATCAATAATTTGCTGTTATTTACCTGGAGCGCGTTATGCATATCGTTCAGTACTGACTGAATGAAATATAGTTAAATTATGCGGTAATCTAAATGGATTGTAATTTGACATACATACCTCTAGAATTCGGAAATTAATGCTCAACCACCCAGTAATGTAAATGTAATATCCTAGCACAGTTATATGTACAACGTGCATTATCTTATTATGTATCATTCCCCCTCACGCACCTGCAACTCCCCTCTCCAAATCGTATGATGGAACCAATTTCCGTCATTTACGTATTCCGTATTATTTTACCCTCCTTCCCAACTGTATCCACCTTCTCCCTGCACAATAATTACCTCCCCTGTCACATTTCTAACACGGAAACTGTTTATGCATTCTTCATAAATACTAATCGTGCCGATTACTACATTTCTTACCCTATCCAGACACTAAATACACTCATACTTCTCTTAGGGCCATCCTCAGTAACCTGAATGCCTATTTGCCATAGTTTGTATTGTGTCCGGATAGGTGTTTTCTTTAATCGCGCTTATTCCCCATCATGCTTTTCCACTTACATCACCAGGTCTGTAATTATCGACATTTTATATCTACTAGTTATGTTACAAGTATTACGATTCCTAATTCACACGCTACGAGTTGCAAATAAACTGAAACATTACTTTTATTACAGTTTCAGACATGCTCCAAATGTAGTAAAGAATGTTCTATCTCCTTCTTCTAACTTATGTATCTCTTTTCTACTAATCAAGCTGCTGCTCCTTCTCTGTGGCGATATTGAATGTAATCCTGGGCCCCAAGAGTCCGAGTCCGAGTCCGATTTATCATCCATCTCTTCATGTTCGTCCAATTTTACAACATTGTTTAATGAAGCTAACTACGCGTTTGTTCACCTTAACGTACAGAGTATTAAGCAGAAATACGACATACTATATAGCGAACTATACAATCTCGATATTCTATTGTTTACCGAAACCTGGCTCACTCCCGATGATACTGCTTCAGACTCCGACTTTCCTGGGTTCTCTTCTCCTTATAGTTACTGTAAACCAAATAGACAAGGAGGGAGAGTGTCTGTATATGTCAGTAACAACTTATCGTCAAAACGTAGACCCGATCTAGAACTACCCTCTATTGAATGTGTATGGCTAGAACTTAGTTTAGCTGGAAAACCTACTTTTTATATGGAACGTTTTATAGACCCCCAAACGCCCCTGTCGCTTGCTGGGATCACATTGCTCATTCCATTGAACTTGCATTTAACACTAGAATTTCCAATATTATAATTACTGGCGACTTCAATGCAAATCTCTTAAGCGATAACAACCACTCCACACATCTTCGTAACTTACTAACTACTTTAAACCTCACGCAGAGCGTCGCGAGCCCCACCTTCTTCACTGAATCATCCTCCTTCCTCCTTGATATAGTATGCGCTAGCGATCCATCATTAGTTAACATTTGTCATGTTGGCGAAAGCTTTCTCGACCAACCTTTGAGATACCACTGTCCTATTTATGGTAGTATCAATATATCTAAACCTACCCAAAAATGTTTTAAACGCAGTATATGGCTATACGACCATGGTGACTACAATGATTATAGAGATAGACTTTCTCAAATCGACTGGGACACTATATTTGATTATGCTGACATTGACAAAAGCACAAACCAACTTACCGATATTATACTCAGTACAGCCAAAAAATGTATACCATTCAAGACTATAACCGTAAGAAATAATTCTCCTGCATGGTTAACCAACATGGTAAGAAGAATGATACGCAAAAGAAAATACCTACATCGTAAAGCTAAACGATCTGGAAATGAAGACGATTGGGCTAATTTTAGAAAACTCCGAAATCTATGTGTTAATGCTATTCGTAAATCCAAAAGTAATTACTTTAATAAACTCTATAATTATTAAATAAGTGTTTATATAATAATCCGAATTTTTATGTTAATGACCGTAGCGACTAAACCACAACTGTTCTGAATACATAATGACAAAATTAGATGATCAGACCACACTGGGACATTGTACGATGTTTACTTGCCGAAATATACGCATTTTAATTCCAATCCAAACCGCCTCACAGCTTCAGGTCGCCATCTTTGCTAAAATCAAAACATCTGTGCGTTTGGAAGAGTCAGTACTGCAAAGCTTCTAAATGATCTTGTGATACAAATTTTAAGATTATCATAGAAACGAAATATGGATTTTAAAATAATTTGATTTAAATTACTTATGCTTTAGGTTAGCAAATAGTAGCAATTATTTGCAATGAACTTTAACGCTGTACTCAATACTGATCACGATGCTTTTATTTAGACGTTTTCCATTTCTTTCGCTTCATTTCATTTAAAGAATTGTTTTAGATTTCCCAGTTATTTCGCGGGAAATGAACTTGATGACGTAGGAAGGCCACATGGTATAGAATCAGGCATCTATAGTCGATAAGTGGAGGTTTGGAGTGGATAACACTTCGGTCCATTAGCTGTATGACATTTCGTGGCGTCGGTTATTAGAACGTGACCCAGAAAACACGACGATAATAAAAACAGAAGACCATTGAATATTACCGGATTATTTTCTCAATTTTTGAGACACCGTTGTGCTAAATTACAATGGAAAGTAACACTGATTTAATTCATAGCTATCGTATCGTAATCTATAATAAATTATGTAGTTGGGCAAGATCTACTTTCGTTTTACAGTTTACGGATATGGTCATATAAATAATTCATCTTCTCAACCATAGTCGAATTACTTCACGGGATAGTTCTATCAAGTATATTTGTACTTCTCATGTACAGGGTGCATATTTGTTTAAAATTGACTGGTCTGCAGGGGTGATCTGGCTACTCTCAACAGACCCTGACCCCAGGGTCACGTTACTATCGTATCCTTTTGTAAACACTTCATAATAAATGTATCCACGACTGATTCGTTTGGATAACTACAACTTTCTACCTTCTGGAAGAGACGTGTATATGATATACCATATTTACGTGGATGGATACTTCAGCATTTTAAATACTTTAATATATAAATACTTATAACCGGTTGGCTTGTAATTAAATAAGTATTTATATAATAATCCGAATTTTTATGTTAATGACCGTAGCGACTAAACCACAACTGTTCTGAACTACATAATGACAAAATTAGATGATCAGACCACTACTGGGACATTGTACGATGTTTACTTGCCGAAATATACGCAATTTAATTCCAATCCAAACCGCCTCAGCAGCTTCAGGTCGCCATCTTTGCTAAAATCAAAGCATCTGTGCGTTTGGAAGAGTCAGTACTGCAAAGCTTCTAAGTGATCTTGTGATACAAATTTTAAGATTATCATAGAAACGAAATATGGATTTTAAAATAATTTGATTTAAATTACTTATGCTTTAGGTTAGCAAATAGTAGCAATTATTTGCAATGAACTTTAACGCTGTACTCAATACTGATCACGATGCTTTTATTTAGACGTTTTCTATTTCTTTTCGCTTCATTTCATTTAAAGAATTGTTTTAGATTTCCCAGTAATTTCGCGGGAAATGAATTTGATGACGTAGGAAGCCGACATGCTATAGAATCAGGCATCTATAGTCGATAAGTGGAGGTTTGGAGTGGATAACACTTCGGTCCATTAGCTGTATGCTATTTCGTGGCGTCGGTTATTAGAACGTGACCCAGAAAACACAACGATAATAAAAACAGAAGACCATTGTACATTACCGGATTAATTTCGCAATTTTTGAGACACCATTGTGCGGAATTACAATGGAAAGTAACACTGTTTTAATTCATAGCTATCGTATCGTAACCTATATGTAGTTGGGCAAGACCTACTTTCGTTTTACAGTTTACGGATATGGTCATATAAATAATTCATCTTCTCAACCATAAGTTAGTCGAATTACTTCACGGGATAGTTCTATCAAGTATATTTGTTCTTCTTATGTACAGGGTGCATCTTTGTTTAAAATAGGTGTGATCTGGCTACTCTCAGCAGACCCTGACTCTACCCTGACCCCAGGGTCACGTTACTATCGTATCCTTTTGTAAACACTTCATAATAAATGTATCCACGACTGATTCGTTTGGATAACTACAACTTTCTACCTTCTGGAAGAGACGTGTATATGATATACCATATTTACGTGGATGGATACTTCAGCATTTTAAATACTTTAATATATAAATACTTATAACCGGTTGGCTTGTAATTAAATAAGTATTTATATAATAATCCGAATTTTTATGTTAATGACCGTAGCGACTAAACCACAACTGTTCTGAACACATAATGACAAAATTAGATGATCAGACCATACGGGAACATTGTACGATGTTTACTTGCCGAAATATACGCAATTTAATTCCAATCCAAACCGCCTCGCAGCTTCAGGTCGCCATCTTTGTTAAAATCAAAGCATCTGTGCGTTTGGAAGAGTAAGTACTGCAAAGCTTCTAAGTGATCTTGTGATACAAATTTTAAGATTATCATAGAAACGAAATATGGATTTTAAAATAATTTGATTTAAATTACTTATGCTTTAGGTTAGCAAATAGTAGCAATTATTTGCAATGAACTTTAACGCTGTACTCAATACTGATCACGATGCTTTTATTTAGACGTTTTCTATTTCTTTTGCTTCATTTCTTTTAAAGAATTGTTTTAGATTTCCCAGTAATTTCGCGGGAAATGAATTTGATGACGTAGGAAGCCGACATGCTATAGAATCAGGCATCTATAGTCGATAAGTGGAGGTTTGGAGTGGATAACACTTCGGTCCATTAGCTGTATGCTATTTCGTGGCGTCGGTTATTAGAACGTGACCCAGAAAACACAACGATAATAAAAACAGAAGACCATTGTACATTACCGGATTAATTTCGCAATTTTTGAGACACCATTGTGCGGAATTACAATGGAAAGTAACACTGTTTTAATTCATAGCTATCGTATCGTAACCTATATGTAGTTGGGCAAGACCTACTTTCGTTTTACAGTTTACGGATATGGTCATATAAATAATTCATCTTCTCAACCATAAGTTAGTCGAATTACTTCACGGGATAGTTCTATCAAGTATATTTGTTCTTCTTATGTACAGGGTGCATCTTTGTTTAAAATAGGTGTGATCTGGCTACTCTCAGCAGACCCTGACTCTACCCTGACCCCGGGGTCACGTTACTATCGTATTCCTTTGTAAACACTTCATAATAAATATATCCACGATTGATTCGTTTGGATTACTACAACTTTCTACCTTCTGGAAGAGATGTGTATATGATATACCATATTTACGTGGATGGATACTTCAGCATTTTAAATACTTTAATATATAAATACTTATAACCGGTAAACTTGTAAGTTAAACAATAATACTAACACTAGTGCAAGGGATTGGTGGAAAATTGTAAATAACTTCATGACTAACTCTTTTGAAAAAAGCTCAATTCCCCCTATCACTGTAAACAATAGCATTATATATGACGATCTGGAAAAAGCTAATGCATTCAACAATTTCTTCTCCTCTCAATCTACCATTAATGACACAAATATTCACCCTCCTGACCTACTTCAACCTCCTCACACCCTTGCTAACATTGTTATCTCTCGACAAGACGTTCTCGACGCAATACACTCTCTAAACACCAGAAAGGCGGCTGGTCCTGATTTGATAAGTCCTCGATTGATAAAGGAAGCCGCCGATATTTTAAGTTACCCTCTACAGCTACTATTTAATCTGTCACTTACCTCATCTACATTTCCGTCTCCCTGGAAAAAAGCACATGTCACACCTGTTTTTAAAAAAGATGACCCCTCTGTTATCAGTAACTACCGTCCAATATCTTTATTGTCTATTATTGGCAAATTAATGGAAAGATGTGTGTATAAATATGTCTACAATTTCCTTATCGATAAATCACTTCTAACCCCGTACCAATCTGGCTTCAGATCTGGTGATTCTACCATCAATCAACTTCTATCAATTTCCCACGATATTTTCTCTAATCTTGATTAGGGTAACGAAATCAGATTGATATTCTGTGACATAAGCAAGGCGTTTGACCGGGTTTGGCATCGAGGCCCACTATCCAAATTAAAATCTTTCGGAATAACTGGAAATCTCTTTTTGATGGTTCTCAAATTATTTACGTAATCGTTGCCAAAGTGTAGTTATCAACGGTAAGCAATCCAACTTAGCCTAAATTACAGCGGCTGTTCCGTAAGGTTCAATCCTTGACCCACTACTTTTCTTCATTTTCATAAATGACATTGTTAATAACATTAGCTGTGCCATAAAACTGTTTGCTGATGACACATCTCTGTATGTCATCGTTGAATCTCCACATCTTAGCGCTAACCTGTTAAATGATAACCTTAGTAAAATTAACGAATGGTCTAAAACATGGCTTGTTAACTTTAACCCTTCTAAAACTCTAACAATGACCGTAAGCAAAAAAAAAAAAACTAACAAACCGATCCACCCCTCCCTATTCATGAAAAATACCATACTTACGGAAGTCACCTCACACACACATCTAGGTATCACACTCTCAGCTAACGGAAACTGGACTGGTCATTTACAGCACATTACAAGTAAAGCCTCTAAAAAACTAGCTGTCCTTAGAAATCTCAAATTTAGCATTGATCGGAAATCCCTTCAAACTTTATACTGTTCATTTATTAGACCTTTACTTGAATATGGAGACATTGTCTGGGACAATATAACATTAGGCCAAAGTAAATTATTGGAAAGTATACAACTTGAAGCTGCTAGGATCATTACCGGGGCTACAAAACTTACAAGTCACGACCGCCTATATTTAGAGTCTGGTTTAGATGCTCTTGTTAACAGAAGAAGAAAACATAAAATTATTAAATTTCATCAGATGGTTCATGACCAATGTCCTATCTACTTAACAAACTTGCTTCCAGCTCGCCACTCCAATATCCACTCCTACAACACAAGAAGTGCCGACTCCTTCAAATTAATTCCTTGCCGAACTAATCTCTTCAAAGACTCTTTCCTTCCCTCCTCTGTTGTTCTGTGGAACGCACTACCTGAGGTCATAAAAACTAACCCCTCTATTATTAATCTTAAAAAATTCCTCAATGCTGGCACTGAAACCGTACCCCTATATTACTATCGTTGTAAAACTAGACACAGTCAGATTCACCACGCACGACTCAGGATGCATTGTAGTTCTCTGAACAGTCATTTATATATACGCAATCTAGTTAACAGTCCCCTGTGTTCATGCAACTTATCTGACGAAACTACAGAGCACTTCCTTCTTCACTGTCCAAACTACCAGCACATCAGAATTCAATGTTTTAGAAACTTACCTCCCGACTACAATGTTAACATTTTATTATATGGTAACCCTGATATGCCAGACCAGTATAACGAAAATATCTTTGATATTGTTCAAACATGTATTATGCATTCTAAAAGATTCTAGAGTCACTGGTACACGTCTAACATCACATTCTTATAATGTGTGCTTTTTATATGCGCAATATCTATACGTACCGAAAACACTATACGATTCCATACCGCAAACCTGGTTACCGATATAAGGTTGTAAGGTTGTAATACAATTATTTCGGTTAATACATGTGCAAATATATTTATATACATATATATATATTAACAAATTAATCCTATCGGTAAATCCATGTAACAGTTTCCTCTTCTCAACCCCACACGCTTTCCTCCCCTCCCCGCACCCCCTCACTACCTGTATTAAATAATGTAGTCCACTTTGTCAGTACCGTCATTTTGCCAATATGTTACAACTTATGGAGACAGATTAATATAAGTACACTGTACTTGTTTCTGAATCCGATCATTTTCATTTATGTTGCTGTACTACATGTTGTATCGAATCACAAATAAAATACAATTTAAACTGAAACTATTTTAAATGTAACCTGTTTTTGTTACTCTTTCTAAAATTTGAGAATGAAGAACGTTTCAGAATATCAAAATATGTATATTAGAAACAATAACTACAATTATCCGTTTACTTTTTATTGTTCATTAACTGCGTTGAACTTGAGGTCCAATTTAAACATTAAAATATCCAATATTTCGATAATACTGGTGGATGTCAGCCAATGATATTTCACGCAATGCTTCGGAAATCATGGTCATTAGTTATGGGCATATTACCGTGAAAAATCACATTACTGTTGATTTTATTCTTACTTCTTTATCAAACCAAGTTTGATAAAAAAAAAAACCTGGGGTATCATTCACTTTGGTACACTGGTATTATACCAGATTGGCATTTTCATTAGGTCATGTGGCTTAATCTCAATGTTTCTAATATACTCTTAATTTTTAAGAAATTACATTGTTTAGGATGAATGCAAAACAATTAAAATAAATTTGAATGAAAAATTAGTTCCGTTACATGGAAATAGATTATCGATAAATGCATCTTTCAGTCTGCCGAACCTGTCATATTGTGAGTGTAATGCGTTTTGATGCTTTATTTGATAAGGAGTGTTCTTTTTAGACCGTTGACCCGACTGTCAAACACTGAAGAAATAATTAAACAATATAGGCACAAACATGGCCTTTACAAGATAAAGAGTTGGGACCTACCGCTGCTTGACCGTTAACTGACCGTTGCTGCCCCTATAGTCTGTGGTTTATGGCCGACAGACATGTAAACGCTGACCTTTATTAATAAAAGATATTTTGTTTACATATCCATGGCATTGTAGGCCCGTCTCGCTTTGTTATATTGATACATGTAGGTACTATCCCGACTCTGTGAGCATTTAGTTAGAGTTTCCTGCTGTATTTTGGAAAACATATAAAATAAAAATGTCTAATAGTTTGAACGTTCTGTCCGGCTATTAATCCCCGGTGCGATGTCCCAGTAATAAACTGACACTGGTATACTGGGGTATCAATACTAAGGAACCTATGATGATATGGAAGCTTATCTTCCTGTCCATATATACTGCTCACTATCTAATCAATACTGGCCGAATTATAATACATTTTCTTATCTTTCGTTGGATAAATATGGCGAAAGCAAACAGCTGAGCCAAATCACACGCTAAATGGTGCTATATACCATAAAAAGACGGTGCATGTTGAAACAGCCAGACCTAAGTACACAAATGCGCTAGTCAATGTTTCCGAGATCACTTCGACGCCAGACACCGAATCAGACTATCACAAATAGACTAGGACATATCGATAGACGCTTTACTGCCAAAATGCATGTATTATATTGCATAAAATAATTTGAGTTTACATTCTTATGCTTTTACGTATAGCTTTTCTAATTTAACGAAATGCATTGTACGTGTCAGTAGACAAGATATCGGAGTGATCGGACACTCCGTGTAGATAACGGCAGTATATCCGCTGTGTTATTGGTACCAGCCTATACATATTTCATCTATAAGAAGTGCTTACTTATTACACATTAAAATGATTGCCACAGGACACGTCGCAGGGATAACATGGCAGCTTTTTAATATTGCTTTTTATTCCGAAATGTCCATACGGTGTAGATATTGTCATGGGTCTTTCAATTAATGGCATCACTCAGAGGCTGTTGTGTTTTGAACTATTTACAGCAGTTTTGTAAGTATTTTACATAAGTATTGTGCACATCTTATACATTTCGGGAGCTGTGCGGTGTGACAGTAACACCAAACGAGTACGTCACACAGAATTCTCGATTAAGTGTCTGACGAGGAGGTAAAACGTCCGTGTAGTGGAATGGATGAGGTTTTGCCAAAACATCATAGACACACGCGGTCAGTTTAGTCTGGTCATAAAAACAGTCTACGTTCTGAATTACTTGCAATAAAAACATACACTTACTTTTACTCCTCGACTTGTTACTGTCCGACAGCAAGTAAATTGACTAGTGTTTATGTGTGCTGTAATGCTGTGGCAATTTCGACATGTTGTTCCCTGTCGAGATGGCCGGTGAACATATAGTTTCGTAAACATTGTACTACCAGCCCAAAAGCACATTCAACACTAGTTCTTCTATTTATTACTTGAAATTGCGGATCAGACATACCACGAGATAAACGATTATCAGCATAATCTTTATTAATAGAAATAGCGGCCAGTTTACAAGTAAAGCTCAAATACACTCTCTCGCTTGGTGTGACCTGTTCCCGAACCACTGTCTTTGGTTGGCACGGGTCTTGGACTCGTGCTTTATGGAGTGAATAAGTGGTTGTTTTGAAATAAAGGACATTTGTTGATGTATACATTAAATTAAATCTAATTTCATATTATTGTGAGGGACATGAATGCAGTCTCCATTTGTAGCTGTTTTACCGGTGTAACGTTGAAAATGGACCGCGTAGAATAGTGAACCACATACAAGTATTGGATCTCGGTACCAGTTGATATTGTCATAGACGTTGCGATAAGATATACTTACATGATACAATGTATAAACGATATTGAAGGACATTGGTAAAATAGAATGGCCTGTGACCTTAGGTGACCTTTGATATCACATTAGGCTGTTATGAGAAGTTACATGAAATGTACATGTATATAATACTTATGTACACTGATGAACACTTTAACTCGCGACACCTGGTGACCCAGATAATGACCATTAGCATCACTTTAGATAAGATGTCCCTATACATGTATACGATTTATAGACATTGATTGATAATTTGACCCGTGACCCTTATTGAACCAGATAATGACCTTTCTTATAACTTTACATTGTTTTAAAAAATGCATATAAATTGTGTACGATATTGATTGACATTGATTAATAATTTGACCTTTGACCCTTGGTGACTCATACAATGACCTTTGAAATTACTTAACACTGTTACAAGACAGTCATGTAACATGTACACGATATTGATTAACAATTTGACCTGTGACCTTTGGTGACCCATATAATGACCTTTGCTATAACCACTGTGCATGTCCTACTAAAGCCCCTGTCACACTTTACCGGATTGGGCCACCGGACGTGAAACGGATAACATTTTTGGATATCCGGTGATGTTCGTCAATATCCGTTTTATGTCCGTTTTATGTTCGGTTCATTCGTTTCATGTCAGGTGATGTACGGTGCGTCCGGTGGTATCCGTTGGAAAGTTTTGTGCATGCACAAAACTTGAAACGGACAGTAACGGATTAGAATATTCGTTGGCTGTCCTGTGCATGTCCGTTTTGTCCTGTATATATCCTGTCATTGTTCGTTTATATGCGGTAGGTATACGGGGGGCCTGCGTTACCCAGTCCGTTGATGGAACTTGAACGCATACGCCACGCATAAACCGGACCTTCAGCGGACACATAACGAACACATAACGGACACATAACGGACAAACACAGGATGCTTGCAGGATTAACACCGGACACGACGAATAGACAAACGGATTGAAAACGGATAACACGCACAGAACGGATGAATACAGAATACCTACAGGATACCTACAGGGGGAGGAACTGACTACCGACAGAAACTGATTAATTATCGCAGGCATATAAAAAGGTTCCTGGAAGCTTCCAAATTAGATTCACAGACAGTTGTCAGCATGGAATGTCAGACTAAAGTTTCTGTGCAGTTTAGGGCCGCCTTGCTGCAGGCAGAAATGCATTTGAACAATGTTCAGATGGACCTTCACCAGTACCTTTCCCACAGGAGAAGAAGGCACCGCAGGCAACAGCGAAGACGTTATTGGTCGAGGTCATGGCACTGTAACTTTTTGACAACTGATCGCCGGAGAAATGCATATACCTTGTTTTTTTCTGCACGCGCGCGTTAATGTCCGTTAGGTGTTCGGTTTGTCCGGAATGCATCCTGTACACGTCCTGATTCACCGGTTCATGTTCGTTTGTTGTTCGTTACTCATTCGGAGACACCCGGTTGGTAGTACGGTAGCCGTCGTTACATGTTCGTTATTGGTACGTTTTATCCGTTCCATATTCGGTGCAAGTACGTCGTCAGTTTGGATTTTTCTACCGGACTGACAACTTTGCCACCGTATACCACCGGATAACAAAAATTTCTATCCGTTGATGTCCGGTACACCAATCCGGTCAAGTGTGACAGGGGCTACGCATGGTCCTATGGATGTCCTATGTGAGTTTTCATTTTACATGAGATTTATGAAAACCGTCTTCAGATTTTTTCACTTTACCGAGGCTGTTAGTTATTGCATCTATACGTCATCACTGCTAAATCAAAATACAAAAATGTATTGATTTGTTTCTTTTCAAAACACAAAGCGTTATGATCAGTGGCCCAAGATTGGTAATTAAAATCATCTCCCGAGCCGTTCTATCGATGTTGATATATATATCGAAAGCTAAGTACATTTGTGCAAATGTTGGGGGTTCAACATCCATCACTGGGTTATATAGGATGGGTGGAGACATTGGTATATATTGTTTTGAAATGCATTTATATGAAGGTTGATATCCAAACGCCCATGTCTGATAGAGGACAAGACTTTATAAACTGTTCTGTTTAATATTCTAAATTATCAAATATCCTAACTCTACCAGATAGTTTTTTTTTTTTTTTTTTTTTTAAGTATGAATTATTTTGATTGACTCATTATTCCTTGTCTTAGTTCTAAATTAACACACTTTGGTGCCTTGCGTGGAGCTAGAATGATGTAAAACCTGTCTGGTGTATCTACGAGGAATTCACATTCTATGTTTTGTTTTCCTTCCATGTGTTTCATTTACAAATTACAAATTACTGTTACTGTTGACCCTTAACATCACTGGCGAGTCTCAGAAGGACTAACCAACTGTATGCTGGTATTACACATAATTACAAATTACTGTTACACTGTTGACCCTTAACATCACTGCCGAGTCTCAGAAGGACTAACCAACTGTATGATGGTATTTCACATAATCATAAATGTGATATTGTTTTACACTTGAGTTTTCCCCCAGAAACTTCAGTTTCCTCCCATTGGAAAACCCTCCGCCGCTTTGAACAATCCGGGCCAACAAACGTGATACATATAAGTTGATATAGCTTGTTTCACAGACGTTGTAAAATAAATAAATTTTATGAAACTTACATAAATATATTTCCCACTTTCAAAGAAAATAGCTTTTTAATGTACGAAAGAAATAATAATAGCATGAGCTATACTGGTTTCTACAGACTTCTACAGGATCCAAGGGACACAACTTTTGTAGTCAGGTCGCCTGTATGATCGTTATTAGAGATGTGTTCGTTTTTTTTTTCTCATGCAAAACTAAACCGACAGATGTTAATAATGAGTTCTATTATATATCAGATGTATTTTCCTTTCACTTTTCATGTGAATTTTGAGACTTAGTGAGTTTGCGATATTTCATATTTACTTTGCAATACATCAATATATACACATGTCTATAATGTATATATACAGTGTTCCCATACTGGAACTATTGTGAATTTTTTTTTTTGTGTTGTTGTTTTTGGAAAAATACTGAAAGGTTAGTAAATTTTGGAGTTTATTTGAAACTCACATTGTAGTAAATTGACGAAGCGGGACAGCCAAAATCATACTAGTATACATTACTTGTAGTTTTTGTTTCCATGGTAACTATTGAAGTATTGAGACTGAAAATTGCTCCACAGCAATAGACACTATTAAACCACTCGATTGATTGGTGTAGACAGTTTTGGGAAGTGATATTAAATGGTGTAGGAGATATGATCCGGTAACGCCACCGGACGAAAGGACGGATGGACGAAACCCTTTGTACATGTACTTTCGTTTGGCGGGGATAGAAAGTCAGTGTCGTATTAATATCGGTCCGGGCAGCGGGCTGCCCGTCCTCCCGCCTGCCAGGTGGGGAGGCCACAGTACCCGGCCGCTCAGTTGCCTGAAGAAGCCTTCCACTTAGAGGAAAACTATGCGCCCATTTCACAGATTTGACACTCACTAAATCTGAAATTAATAACTATTTCCTACACAAGCACGCACTATACCTGTATAACATTGTCCCAATGTCGCAAATGGGAAATAGTTTCCAATCCATCTCATAAAGTGGACAGGACAAAACTAGTTGTTTGTTTCAAATCGATCTAGAAATCGGATTGTGAAAGAGTACATGTATATATGTATCAAGATAGGTTTCGTAATTTTTCTAATAATAAGATAATTTTGATTAGATTCGTGATCATAATATATAAATTCTAGTAGGTTACCAACAGGCATCTAAGGTAAAAACGTTTGTGTCCACTTTGGCTCACAATGGAACGGGGTTATAACAGGATACTTTGTCTGATTTATTTTCTAACAGAATAAATTACTAGCATAATTCCTACAAAACGAAAGACATCAGTCTACAGGCTCTAGGTCGAAGCTAGGATATGCTACAGTTATTGGGGTGAATGATTGAAAATAATGATTTTCTGATGTAGTACAAGAAACTGTTTTATTTATATTTGGAATTTTATATCAATATAAAAGAATAATCTAAAAGTCTTTTCAAATAAAATGCATAGTTAATAGCATTATAGGCAGTGTATCTAACTCAATTTAGCCGTTACAATATGTTATCTAGGCCGAGTCAAAGTAAACTGGAGTGACGGGAAACTGAAACTGAAACAATATCTTAATTGTTATTTCATATCTCGTTCAGATTTGGTTATCTCTATACATTATAATATTCAGAATAAAATCTTTGCTAAGCATTTGTAATAACAATGTGCATTTCTACTGCATAATCTTAACTTGTTATTCATCTCGACTTAGTTACTGGAGTTTAACTTCGGGAGCTTTGCTCCCAGTGCCGTAAGACGTAATGGGCACGAGAGATAAGACTAAGCTCAGTGCACATCCTGTACGTCACCTGTCATATCCAATATGGAATCATGTTTGCGATATCGTATTTCAAACTATTTGTTAATTCAATATCGGTAAAAACAGCAACTTTATTTAAAGGAGGTGTGCTGAGTTTGATAAATAGAAAGTATTTTATCATAAAATGATGATAACATTAACATATATACTCACTATTACTTATCACACCAGAACTTAAAGTTCCTACAAACTGCACCATGTTCACCTTTGTAAGAGGATAATGGAGCTATAACATTAAAACTGAATACACCAGCAGTTCCTCTGTGGTGTTGTGTACCTTAACACCAAGTTTAAATTCACAAATGGAGAATCGTTTGATCAAATTGTGAGTTTTTGATAACAATGTATATTTCTATGGAACCAAATAAAATCATAATTATACTGGCCTCATTAAGTCTATCATAATACGATTTCTCTGAAACTCTCCCTTAACAAGGAATGGTTCCATTTACTTTTCGTACATCCGTAATATTGGTTACATAAAATCTTCAAAAACAATTAATACCCGATCACCATTATTAACGACAAATAATAATCTTCACATAACTAGAATCATTTACATAAAATGTGGTCGACTGTTATTGTTACTCCAAAAAACCAATAAACTTCAAATATGAAAACACAATATATAACGTGATTTAACGTCATTTTTCCTATCGTACATTTTTTTTCACTTGGCTGATATTAACTTCACACACAATAAATAATTAAAGTTTTGGATATTTTTTAAATTATATCGTGCTGATATATGGAGTAAATCGCAATAAAGATTTGAACTTAATTGAAGAAGAAAGTTAAACGAGATAAGACCTCAGAATAATCCATCTTGACTATTTACGCGGAACTTAGGTTGGGAATGAAATCAAACCATAACAAATGTAGCCGATGATAAAATGCTGAGCGGAAGCACAGTGCATTATCACATGGAGGAGACAATTATGTCAACATGGTACATGCCTAGGAAAACACATGGTGAAAATCGCGTAAGAAAACAGAACATGACACAAGGCGTTGTGAGGGAAATGCACAGTTATGAATAATGCATAACTGGTGTTTTATCTGATTCCTGTAGCGGAGTTGATTAGCCGTCACCTACATACCATTCTGATGTTAGCAAAGCCCTTCATCGCTATCAAAATGTAATCATTTTCCCTTCAGTGTCGATAATCATACTTTTAACATGAGAATGTATCACTACAAATTGTAATTATATGCCGAAGCGAATGAGTAATAACAGCAAGTATCCTTGCAACATAATCAACATAGGTAGCAGCGTACAGTAAAACTGATAAATTCTGAAAAGCACATGTTTTAGATGTGTAAACATATCCAGTTAACCCTACCTATTGCCTATACTAAGGTATATATAATTGTAATATATTTTTCAGACCTTTGGAAACCATGGTAACCACTTCAAATAACCTTGCAAATATCATGATTTTTGACCAAAAATGATACAATTCCCTACATATCTGTATTTCCTTCTGAAATCTATTTGAAAATCAATATCTCTATTGAAGAGACAGGATTAATCTTGTTTTGACATTTGTTCATCATTATGTCTTACCTTGGCTGCCATTTTTCACTGTAAATATACTTTCTTAAGATCGTTTTTTTTTTTAAATATACTACTTCATACTGAATATACAGTATATATATCTATATATAATTTTCTAAGCATATACTAATACATTAATCTCAAAATATATTCTCCAGTCAATTGAAATTCCAGTCCTGTGATGTCAATGGTTCCCCAGTCGACTGATATACCAGTCCTGTGATGTCAATGGTTCCACAGTCGACTGATATACCAGTCCTGTGATGTCAATGGTTCCACAGTCGACTGATATACCAGTCCTGTGATGTCAATGGTTCTCAAGTCGACTGATATACCAGTCCTGTGATGTCAATGGTTCTCAAGTCGACTGATATACCAGTCCTGTGATGTCAATGGTTCTCAAGTCGACTGATATTCCAGTCCTGTGATGTCAATGGTTCTCAAGTCGACTGATATACCAGTCCTGTGATGTCAATGGTTCTCAAGTCGACTGATATACCAGTCCTGTGATGTCAATGGTTCTCAAGTCGACTGATATTCCAGTCCTGTGATGTCAATGGTTCTCAAGTCGACTGATATACCAGTCCTGTGATGTCAATGGTTCTCAAGTCGACTGATATACCAGTCATGTGATGTCAATAGTTCCTCAGTCGACTGATATACCAGTCCTGTGATGTCAATGGTTCTCAAGTCGACTGATATACCAGTCCTGTGATGTCAAAGATTCCCCAGTCGAGTGCTATACCAGTCCTGTGATGTCAATGGTTCCTCAGTCGACTGATATACAGTCCTGTGATGTCAATGGTTCCACAGTCGACTGATATACCAGTCCTGTGATGTCAATGGTTCTCAAGTCGACTGATATACCAGTCCTGTGATGTCAATGGTTCCTCAGTCGACTGATATACCAGTCCTGTGATGTCAATGGTTCTCAAGTCGACTGATATACCAGTCCTGTGATGTCAATGGTTCTCAAGTCGACTGATATACCAGTCCTCAGATGTCAATTGATCATCAAATTATCTTGTTTTTTTCGAAGTAATGACAAGTGTTACCAAAATATATCGACTTATATACAATATTAATGGTTGTTCGAAACGTGAGAGAGAGAGAGAGAGAGAGAGAGAGAGAGAGAGAGAGAGAGAGAGAGAGAGAGAGAGAGAGAGAGAGAGAGCGCGTAAAAAAGAGTTATTAATGTTCTAAATGAATGGTGTTCATTTAAATGTCATTAAATCCTCTATTGTAAATTAATGGGCAATTAAGGAAGAACAAACTGAAAACAATAAGATAGCTCGTTTTCTACCACAATAGATATAGGCGTTATTCAACTCTCAATGCATAACATCAGTTTATACCACACGTGGAATAAACTCTAAATGCGTTTTGATTGGCTGAAACGGTGATCTTTGACCGGGAATAATTTTTTAATCATTCGCCACGATGTCTTGGAAATGATTACGTATAAGAAGTATTTCGCAGTTGTTTTGTTATATTTTTTTATGATTTGTAATAAATTGTAATATTTCCATACATTTCCGAATTGGTAAGTTTTGCATATTAAATAGCGGCATTATATACTAGATAACTCTCCTTAGTTATTTTTCAAAAGTTAACTTATGAAAAATAAATAACGACAGTGAAAGAAATACCATATACAACAGCCTCTCGTTGTGTAACCTCTTTATATTCTCCTTAAGAATGCCAAACTGGCATATCGAGTGATACTTTAAGAAACCAATAAATCTCTGTCGCAATTCAGAGTTTGCAGTATTGTCAAGGTTAAACATTGTCCTTGCTTTTGACGCGTTTCGAAATTTAAATACCACCCTATGACATATTTGTGTAATAGTATTCAGTCGTCATAAGTATTTCAAGTTCTAAATAAAGTCAATGTACATACGGTTGTTTAGAGACACAGCTGGTCAAACAAAAACCTCTATCGTATCTTAATCTTAACGACATTTTTTTTGTCCAAAACATATGAGGCACATGAATTAAACAAGTTCTACTGAAAAATATTTCTTCACACATATTGCCGAAATTGCCACATAGATTTCAAAAGTACATGACAAAAGCAAGTTCCGCGATTTGACATGCTTTATACTAATAATTATGTTAAATGTGGCAAGAAAATAGATAAAATACGAATACAGTTTCTATCTGTTCTTCTATTTAGATTTTCCTTAAAGTACATGTGTATATATGTTACTTCACTGCCTGTTGTTTTAGAATAGGTGTTTGGTACATGTACTTTTATTAATATATATATATGTAGGCATTTGGGTCATACCAGTTTTAAGATAGGCACGGTGTTAATTTGTTTATCAATATGAATGTGTTTTATGTTATTCGCTATCGAACTAAGCGTTGTCTGTACACTGTCCAACACTGATGCTTTTCCTAGACAAGAAGGCAGCTATTGGAACGCTGGATATAACACTGAGACATCTGTGTAGTATCGTGTAGTTGATATTAAGAAATATATATTGACGTAAATTGCACATTTGATGGAAAAAGCCAGATATTACGACACTAGGAAAGGTATTAAACAACCCTTATATATCCCTACGATATCAGCATAATCCTGGAACAAGAAGGAGTACAAAGCGGCTCTTCTGGCCATATACGTCTTAAGTAGGGTTATTTCCTGTGGGAGGATACTGACAACCGGTTTAATTGAAGTTGAGGGTTTGGCATTTCCTGTGTGAGAAATGCGGAAACAATTAGTGAACGCTCGAGTGAATAATCCAGTAAGGATGAAGACCCAACGTTGAATCAGTGTATAATAAAAAGGACTTCAGTAGCCATGGCGACTTCGTTATTTAAACGGTTATGTAATAAAGCTGAATTATCAACCTACATATAATACAGCATAGCTTGTAATGATTACCTGCTCGAGTAGTAATTACGTGGCAGGGAAATTCAATTCTTTTAATTTTACTGGGGTTAACGACACATGTTTTCCTCAGGACCAAACCAGTGATTAATTATGATCGTTTTTACTGCTAAAATATGAATTAAATATTAATAATGATGCCAAACTAAAATAACATGTTATCAGCTAAAATGAAGTTAATACAGAGCTAACCCTGTGTAAAGTAATACTTTGGTCTGAGAATTTGTTGATGTAGTGTCACTGTTTTAAAGAACTTTGGGTTTTTCCTCTTAGCTAAAACAGCATATGATCAGCGTATTTAAAAGATTAAGACATGGCCATATTATTTTGACTAGTCCTTCAATGAAATCAGCCTTGGTATCTCGTCTTTTGAGGTGTATTTCATCCAGGCCTTGGTTATTTTTATGATGTATACTCCAGTTTAATTCACAACTTTGCTTTTAAAAATGATCGACTGTCCTATTTATATGTATACTGAACGTTAAAGAGGCTTACCCGCAGACGGACCGGTAAACGGCACATCTCCGATCACTAAATAAACTTCAGTACACGTTTCTATGTGACAAAATTAGAGGCTTTCCGACTTTATTTCTTGAAAACAATTACAGAATATGTATTTAAAAGACGTTTTAAAACTCAACCTGAGAGGGAAATGTATGGAATATAACGGCAAATCTTCTTTGTAAATCGCCGCTGCCTTTGAAGTTATCACTGTGCGGCACTGTGCACGTGCTTGTTTCTTTGATGTGTCAATCAAATTAGACTTATTGCGGGTTGCGATTAAATAAATAATATTTAAAAATGAGGTTTTAATATCACTTTTCAGCGTTTTATAAGGAAAATAAAATGAAAAACTCAACAATTCCAACAATCTGTCATGTGTAAAAAATCTTTTTCTATTAGCCAATTTTTCTGATCTCTCTGCGGGCAAGCCTCTTTAAATATGTATCTTTATCCGATCAGGTTAAGACACAAACAAGGCATTTTGTGAACAGTAAACTTTCAAACGGAACACGATATTTAATCTTACTTCCAGGTAACTATTTTTATCATCCCCGTATATACTATTTATAGCACTTGAACACCTACAAATGAGGGACAGTAATGATTGCGGAGCTGTGGTTTCATTACTGGGCCTTTTCTCTGGGGACTGAGCCAGTATAACGGTACAGATATACCGGTCTTTAATTGATATACTGAACTACCTTAATTATAGGTATACATTATACATGTACTCGCCACATCTTGGATACGGAATATGTTATTGGGAACAAATAACCTAGATTTTCTGAGGCGAGTGTTATACATGATTAACGTAATCCGACCTAAATCGGGTTACATCAACGTTGTGTTCCTGTACATAACAAATTGCGGTACTGGGGATTATGGCATATAAGATACGGTATCGCTGTAACGTTAAACGATATTGTCTCGTGATCTTCACTATACTCTAGGACAACTTTGGTCTTACCTTAAATAACAAAAGTGTAGAAATTTGATATTTAAAAAACAAACAAACAAACCACAAGGTCCAAACAGAAAAATCCTTGATAAAACCGTGATTACTTATTGCGTTAGGTGGCAAAAAGAAGATTAAATGTACAATACAATTGATATACCATTGGTACATTTCAGGACACTTTAACATCATGTTTAATGTCGATGGTATGATGAAGAACTTTATTAGGTATGTTGCTCTGATATATTTTTGTTGATTATCACATTTTTACATTGCAGCCAACGTTGACGCTTTGCCACTAGATTGTAGATGAAATGTATACTATTTTAAACTTTCAATTTCCTGATGGAAGCCAGTCTGTGTTTCCAAATGAAACTATTTCAATATAGTGGTGACATATTTTGTTATTTGTGTAAAATGCTGCCGGAAAATTTTACAATTGTTTCGGGAGATGCCTAGTGACGAAAAGAATAAGTCTGAGTCTGAGACATTGTAAACTATTAGAAACATAAAGTCCCCCTGGGCGACCGTAAACTATTAGAAAACATAAAGTCCTCCTGGGCGACATGAAAACGAGGATTTTAACTCTCAGAAGTACTTACTTGAGTAGTGCGTCGGGCTATAAAATTCTTTTAAAAATCCCCTTTGCGGGCTCTCTGACCATTTTTTTTTTCAAAAACAATACAAACTGCGGACTATACAGTATATATCAACTCCAAGGTCAATTTACAATACACAAAGTAAGCAAATCTACGGTCATATCTCACGAACTATACCTAAACGATTCAACTACTTTACTCCCAACCCTCAGCCAAGGCCTCCCGACAGCAGTGTGCTTCAGCAAAGCTAACAGCATACAATTCGAAGACAACATGTGCTACCCATAGCTAGTTTATTGTCTCTCCTGGGGATTACTTGGTGTGGTACCCTGGTACCCAGAGACTTCACGTGGTACCCAATTAGCTTATTTCGTGTCCTGGGAATTACTAGGTCTGGTAAGGGAGGAAGACTTCACGTGATACCGACTTCACTTATTTCATGTCCTGGGGATTATTAGGTCTGGTAACCGAGGAAGACTTCACGTGGTACTAACTTCATTTATCTTATATTCTGGGAATTACTAGGTCTGGTAACGGAGGAAGACTTCACGTGGTACTAACTTCATTTATCTTATATTCTGGGAATTACTAGGTCTAGGTAACGGAGGAAGACTTCACGTGGTACGGACTTCACTTGTTTTATATCCTGGGGATTATTAGGTCTGGTAACCGAGGAAGACTTCACGTGGTACCGACAGATGACCTTTTTGTATCATCTGGGGAGTAGTACCTGGGGTAGAACCGGCTGTCGACATTACTGTTTACCACAGAATCTACCTGTTGGACATACAATGTGAAAAGAGCGATACATTTGGAGGATTCCTCCATAATGTACTTGTACTCGAACTTCATTACGTAGCGGGCTATATGCAGATATAAATTATTAAAACTATTATTTTGGCTGGTGTGGACAATTCATACCCAAGAAATTCAAGTACATATAAACGTATCTGTAGTATCTGAGATTCGAATCCGTACCTATTGATATAACGTGGTAAATCTCCATAAGCAATTCTACATAGATCCATTCCCATGTTCTCTGATGCCATGAAAGTGAGGAAATCTACATTTGGCTCTGTTTACACCATCAAAACATTTGTGTAGATAGTCATGTAATTAAATTTCCCTGATATGGTATGTCTGGATTCGCTATCTAGATCAATATAACCAGGGCTACCATTGGTGCGCACGTTCTGTAATATTGTTTTATAATTCTCTATTGGCACTGTCATGTAGGAGTAAGCCATTTGTAAAAAGGGGCATTTTAAACAACATTCATATTTTATCTTGTGTCACCATCGCTTCATGTTTCCTACAGACTCGTTGAAAATGAATTAATGGAAATCAAATTAGTTACCAAAAATAGAATTGTGTATTGGGTATCTATGGTATTAATAGAACTTTATGTCTAATGACGTCGATAAAGGCCATGCAGATATTGAACCCTCAGATAAGATTTCGTTAAAAAAAAATCTGTAATGCCGGATCTGTAATGCCGTACATTCGTTTGAGGAATCTTCATTCACGTATTATCATTTACATTCAAGTACGTGTAATTGGTAGATATCGTATGTATCTACATCTAAGCTGTTACTTTTTTGTTATGAGGAGATTATACAGTTTGGGAAAGGGATAAAGGTTCTTAAAGTGGCAATAATGTTTCAGCTCAAGTTTGTTCCCCTATTGTCCCCATTTAACACGGTTGAAAATTATCTTCTCTGTAAGATTCTCATTACTTGGCTTTTTGCAATAGACTGGTGATATATTGTTCTGTACACTTACACGATACGTGTCGTTACATCCCCCCAGTCGCAAAACTCATTTTGACTGATTACATCCAGTTTGATATTGGAAATGTGAATGTTGTTCCGAAATTTAAACTAAAATGATTGTTTATGATAACCATAGCACCAAAATGATTTGAGAGACGGCATCTGACTGACCTGCAATGTATGTAAAAAGCAGCAAAGGGATACATCTCTGTATCAATCCCCAAATAGACATTAGTTTAAATTCCAAATCAGTCAACCGAGGGCAAAAATGTGATGACGTAAGATTGACAAACTTTTGAAAAGACTCGAGGGACAACAAGACCAGATGTTCCGGAAACCAGCAAGGGTGTTCTGCCTCAACGACGATTTCCGTGATCCGCACTTTGAATGCACTTTCAATTGAAGTAAAACATGTTATACATTTCTTTTAGCTTAAATGTTTTTCTATCACAGTTAGAAAATAGATTATATGAATGACACAAGTATACCGATACATACATAAATATACTGCCATGTCGCTGACATGTCGACACTATTCACTACACAGTCTAGCCAATATCCATGTATTATGCAAGTACACAACGTATACTCCTACTCGGCGTGTCATATGTCGCAAAAAAGCACCATATTAGGAAGTAAACAGACTATCACGTGACAAAGTGATACCCGTGTACCGTGTTACTTCGCATTCATGATACGCAAAAAAAGCTTTATACAAATTCGGAGAGAAACTTCCCGCTGAACGCGTTTATAATTGAGAGATTAGCATCTGTTTATATACATAAAAACCCAGTAGCCTTCTTTTATCGTAGCGTTTTCGTTTTTAAATTTTGAGTAATATCTGTAAAGTGCCTAGCATCGTACCTATTCAATCTGCGTTCTCTGTGGATTTCGCCTTAGAAACAGTGGATGCAAAAAAAGTAGCAGTCAATTCGTAAGGAGGGAGTAAGTTCACGTACGTGCTGGTATGAACTGCACATAATATAGTACTGAGATCCGTTTTACTGGATTTTGCCATTGTCTATGATACCCTTTGATGCGGATTTATAAACAAAATGTGTAGGTCCAACAACATCGTGAATGAATCCAAAATTGCACAAAGCGCGTGCTTGTGTTCTGTAACACGATGCACGTATAGTTCTTTCGTGCAATTGGTTGGATCGGAAATGTCATTTTGTTACGTGGTTGTCTGTTTAGTTTGCAAATACCCTATCCTCGTATGAACCTGGCTGTTATAAGGACGTTAAACCTGGCTGTTATAAGGACGTTAAACCTGGCTGTTATAAGGACGTTAAACCTGGCTGTTATAGGGACGTTAAACCTGGCTGTTATAGGGACGTTAAACCTGGCTGTTATAGGGACGTTAAACCTGGCTGTTATAGGGACGTTAAACCTGGCTGTTATAAGGACGTTAAACCTGGCTGTTATAAGGACGTTAAACCTGGCTGTTATAAGGACGTTAAACCTGGCTGTTATAGGACGTTAAACCTGGCTGTTATAAGGACGTTAAACCTGGCTGTTATAAGGGACGTTAAACCTGGCTGTTATAAGGGACGTTAAACCTGGCTGTTATAGGGACGTTAAACCTGGCTGTTATAGGGACGTTAAACCTGGCTGTTATAAGGACGTTAAACCTGGCTGTTATAAGGACGTTAAACCTGGCTGTTATAAGGACGTTAAACCTGGCTGTTATAGGGACGTTAAACCTGGCTGTTATAAGGACGTTAAACCTGGCTGTTATAAGGACGTTAAACCTGGCTGTTATAAGGACGTTAAACCTGGCTGTTATAAGGACGTTAAACCTGGCTGTTATAGGGACGTTAAACCTGGCTGTTATAAGGACGTTAAACCTGGCTGTTATAAGGACGTTAAACCTGGCTGTTATAGGGACGTTAAACCTGGCTGTTATAGGGACGTTAAACCTGGCTGTTATAAGGACGTTAAACCTGGCTGTTATAGGGACGTTAAACCTGGCTGTTATAGGGACGTTAAACCTGGCTGTTATAAGGACGTTAAACCTGGCTGTTATAGGGACGTTAAACCTGGCTGTTATAGGGACGTTAAACCTGGCTGTTATAGGGACGTTAAACCTGGCTGTTATAAGGACGTTAAACCTGGCTGTTATAAGGACGTTAAACCTGGCTGTTATAGGGACGTTAAACCTGGCTGTTATAGGGACGTTAAACCTGGCTGTTATAGGACGTTAAACCTGGCTGTTATAAGGACGTTAAACCTGGCTGTTATAGGGACGTTAAACCTGGCTGTTATAAGGACGTTAAACCTGGCTGTTATAAGGACGTTAAACCTGGCTGTTATAAGGACGTTAAAACCTGGCTGTTATAAGGACGTTAAACCTGGCTGTTATAGGGACGTTAAACCTGGCTGTTATAGGGACGTTAAACCTGGCTGTTATAAGGACGTTAAACCTGGCTGTTATAAGGACGTTAAACCTGGCTGTTATAGGACGTTAAACCTGGCTGTTATAAGGACGTTAAACCTGGCTGTTATAAGGGACGTTAAACCTGGCTGTTATAGGGACGTTAAACCTGGCTGTTATAAGGACGTTAAACCTGGCTGTTATAGGACGTTAAACCTGGCTGTTTATAGGGACGTTAAACCTGGCCTGTTATAAGGACGTTAAACTGGCTGTTTATAAGGGACGTTAAACCTGGCTGTTATAAGGACGTTAAACCTGGCTGTTATAAGGACGTTAAACCTGGCTGTTATAAGGGACGTTAAACCTGGCTGTTATAAGGACGTTAAACCTGGCTGTTATAAGGACGTTAAACCTGGCTGTTATAGGGACGTTAAACCTGGCTGTTATAAGGACGTTAAACCTGGCTGTTATAAGGACGTTAAACCTGGCTGTTATAAGGGACGTTAAACCTGGCTGTTATAGGGACGTTAAACCTGGCTGTTATAAGGACGTTAAACCTGGCTGTTATAGGACGTTAAACCTGGCTGTTATAAGGACGTTAAACCTGGCTGTTATAAGGACGTTAAACCTGGCTGTTATAGGGACGTTAAACCTGGCTGTTATAAGGACGTTAAACCTGGCTGTTATAAGGACGTTAAACCTGGCTGTTATAAGGACGTTAAACCTGGCTGTTATAAGGACGTTAAACCTGGCTGTTATAAGGACGTTAAACCTGGCTGTTATAGGGACGTTAAACCTGGCTGTTATAAGGACGTTAAACCTGGCTGTTATAGGGACGTTAAACCTGGCTGTTATAAGGACGTTAAACCTGGCTGTTATAAGGACGTTAAACCTGGCTGTTATAGGGACGTTAAACCTGGCTGTTATAAGGACGTTAAACCTGGCTGTTATAAGGACGTTAAACCTGGCTGTTATAAGGACGTTAAACCTGGCTGTTATAAGGACGTTAAACCTGGCTGTTATAGGGACGTTAAACCTGGCTGTTATAAGGACGTTAAACCTGGCTGTTATAAGGACGTTAAACCTGGCTGTTATAGGGACGTTAAACCTGGCTGTTATAAGGACGTTAAACCTGGCTGTTATAAGGACGTTAAACCTGGCTGTTATAAGGGACGTTAAACCTGGCTGTTATAAGGACGTTAAACCTGGCTGTTATAAGGACGTTAAACCTGGCTGTTATAGGGACGTTAAACCTGGCTGTTATAGGGACGTTAAACCTGGCTGTTATAAGGACGTTAAACCTGGCTGTTATAGGGACGTTAAACCTGGCTGTTATAAGGACGTTAAACCTGGCTGTTATAAGGACGTTAAACCTGGCTGTTATAAGGGACGTTAAACCTGGCTGTTATAAGGACGTTAAACCTGGCTGTTATAGGGACGTTAAACCTGGCTGTTATAAGGACGTTAAACCTGGCTGTTATAGGGACGTTAAACCTGGCTGTTATAAGGACGTTAAACCTGGCTGTTATAAGGACGTTAAACCTGGCTGTTATAAGGACGTTAAACCTGGCTGTTATAGGACGTTAAACCTGGCTGTTATAGGACGTTAAACCTGGCTGTTATAAGGACGTTAAACCTGGCTGTTATAAGGACGTTAGACCTGGCTGTTATAGGGACGTTAAACCTGGCTGTTATAAGGACGTTAAACCTGGCTGTTATAAGGACGTTAAACCTGGCTGTTATAAGGACGTTAAACCTGGCTGTTATAAGGACGTTAAACCTGGCTGTTATAGGGACGTTAAACCTGGCTGTTATAGGGACGTTAAACCTGGCTGTTATAAGGACGTTAAACCTGGCTGTTATAAGGACGTTAAACCTGGCTGTTATAGGGACGTTAAACCTGGCTGTTATAAGGACGTTAAACCTGGCTGTTATAAGGACGTTAAACCTGGCTGTTATAGGGACGTTAAACCTGGCTGTTATAGGGACGTTAAACCTGGCTGTTATAAGGACGTTAAACCTGGCTGTTATAAGGACGTTAAACCTGGCTGTTATAAGGACGTTAAACCTGGCTGTTATAGGGACGTTAAACCTGGCTGTTATAGGGACGTTAAACCTGGCTGTTATAAGGACGTTAAACCTGGCTGTTATAGGGATGTTAAACCTGGCTGTTATAAGGACGTTAAACCTGGCTGTTATAAGGACGTTAAACCTGGCTGTTATAAGGACGTTAAACCTGGCTGTTATAGGGACGTTAAACCTGGCTGTTATAGGGACGTTAAACCTGGCTGTTATAAGGACGTTAAACCTGGCTGTTATAGGGACGTTAAACCTGGCTGTTATAGGGACGTTAAACCTGGCTGTTATAGGGACGTTAAACCTGGCTGTTATAAGGACGTTAAACCTGGCTGTTATAGGGACGTTAAACCTGGCTGTTATCAGGACGTTAAACCTGTCTGTTATAAGGACGTTAAACCTGGCTGTTATAAGGACGTTAAACCTGGCTGTTATAAGGACGTTAAACCTGGCTGTTATAGGGACGTTAAACCTGGCTGTTATAGGGACGTTAAACCTGGCTGTTATAGGGACGTTAAACCTGGCTGTTATAAGGACGTTAAACCTGGTTCTTATAAGGACGTTAAACCTGGCTCTTATAAGGACGTTAAACCTGTCTGTTATAAGGACGTTAAACCTGGCTGTTATAAGGACGTTAAACCTGGCTGTTATAAGGACGTTAAACCTGGCTGTTATAAGGACGTTAAACCTGTCTGTTATAGGGACGTTAAACCTGGCTGTTATAGGGACGTTAAACCTGGCTGTTATAGGGACGTTAAACCTGGCTGTTATAAGGACGTTAAACCTGGCTGTTATAGGGACGTTAAACCTGGCTGTTATAGGGACGTTAAACCTGGCTGTTATAAGGACGTTAAACCTGGCTGTTATAGGGACGTTAAACCTGGCTGTTATAGGGACGTTAAACCTGGCTGTTATAGGGACGTTAAACCTGGCTGTTATAGGGACGTTAAACCTGGCTGTTATAAGGACGTTAAACCTGGCTGTTATAGGGACGTTAAACCTGGCTGTTATAGGGACGTTAAACCTGGCTGTTATAGGGACGTTAAACCTGGCTGTTATAGGACGTTAAACCTGGCTGTTATAGGACGTTAAACCTGGCTGTTATAAGGACGTTAAACCTGGCTGTTATAAGGACGTTAAACCTGGCTGTTATAGGGACGTTAAACCTGGCTGTTATAAGGACGTTAAACCTGGCTGTTATAGGGACGTTAAACCTGGCTGTTATAAGGACGTTAAACCTGGCTGTTATAGGACGTTAAACCTGGCTGTTATAAGGACGTTAAACCTGGCTGTTATAGGGACGTTAAACCTGGCTGTTATAAGGACGTTAAACCTGGCTGTTATAAGGACGTTAAACCTGGCTGTTATAGGACGTTAAACCTGGCTGTTATAAGGACGTTAAACCTGGCTGTTATAGGACGTTAAACCTGGCTGTTATAAGGACGTTAAACCTGGCTGTTATAGGGACGTTAAACCTGGCTGTTATAAGGACGTTAAACCTGGCTGTTATAGGGACGTTAAACCTGGCTGTTATAGGATGTTAAACCTGGCTGTTATAAGGACGTTAAACCTGGCTGTTATAGGGACGTTAAACCTGGCTGTTATAGGGACGTTAAACCTGGCTGTTATAAGGACGTTAAACCTGGCTGTTATAAGGGACGTTAAACCTGGCTGTTATAAGGACGTTAAACCTGGCTGTTATAGGGACGTTAAACCTGGCTGTTATAAGGACGTTAAACCTGGCTGTTATAAGGACGTTAAACCTGGCTGTTATAGGGACGTTAAACCTGGCTGTTATAGGGACGTTAAACCTGGCTGTTATAAGGACGTTAAACCTGGCTGTTATAAGGACGTTAAACCTGGCTGTTATAAGGGACGTTAAACCTGGCTGTTATAAGGACGTTAAACCTGGCTGTTATAGGGACGTTAAACCTGGCTGTTATAAGGGACGTTAAACCTGGCTGTTATAAGGACGTTAAACCTGGCTGTTATAAGGACGTTAAACCTGGCTGTTATAGGGACGTTAAACCTGGCTGTTATAAGGGACGTTAAACCTGGCTGTTATAAGGGACGTTAAACCTGGCTGTTATAAGGACGTTAAACCTGGCTGTTATAAGGACGTTAAACCTGGCTGTTATAGGGACGTTAAACCTGGCTGTTATAAGGGACGTTAAACCTGGCTGTTATAGGACGTTAAACCTGGCTGTTATAGGACGTTAAACCTGGCTGTTATAAGGACGTTAAACCTGGCTGTTATAGGGACGTTAAACCTGGCTGTTATAAGGACGTTAAACCTGGCTGTTATAGGGACGTTAAACCTGGCTGTTATAAGGACGTTAAACCTGGCTGTTATAGGGACGTTAAACCTGGCTGTTATAAGGACGTTAAACCTGGCTGTTATAAGGACGTTAAACCTGGCTGTTATAAGGACGTTAAACCTGGCTGTTATAAGGACGTTAAACCTGGCTGTTATAAGGACGTTAAACCTGGCTGTTATAAGGACGTTAAACCTGGCTGTTATAAGGACGTTAGACCTGGCTGTTATAGGGACGTTAAACCTGGCTGTTATAAGGACGTTAAACCTGGCTGTTATAAGGACGTTAAACCTGGCTGTTATAAGAACGTTAAACCTGGCTGTTATAAGGACGTTAAACCTGGCTGTTATAGGACGTTAAACCTGGCTGTTATAGGGACGTTAAACCTGGCTGTTATAAGGACGTTCAACCTGGCTGTTATAAGGACGTTAAACCTGGCTGTTATAGGACGTTAAACCTGGCTGTTATAAGGACGTTAAACCTGGCTGTTATAAGGACGTTAAACCTGGCTGTTATAGGGACGTTAAACCTGGCTGTTATAGGGACGTTAAACCTGGCTGTTATAAGGACGTTAAACCTGGCTGTTATAAGGACGTTAAACCTGGCTGTTATAAGGACGTTAAACCTGGCTGTTATAGGGACGTTAAACCTGGCTGTTATAGGGACGTTAAACCTGGCTGTTATAAGGACGTTAAACCTGGCTGTTATAGGGATGTTAAACCTGGCTGTTATAAGGACGTTAAACCTGGCTGTTATAAGGACGTTAAACCTGGCTGTTATAAGGACGTTAAACCTGGCTGTTATAGGGACGTTAAACCTGGCTGTTATAGGGACGTTAAACCTGGCTGTTATAAGGACGTTAAACCTGGCTGTTATAGGGACGTTAAACCTGGCTGTTATAGGATGTTAAACCTGGCTGTTATAGGGACGTTAAACCTGGCTGTTATAAGGACGTTAAACCTGGCTGTTATAGGGACGTTAAACCTGGCTGTTATAAGGACGTTAAACCTGGCTGTTATAAGGACGTTAAACCTGGCTGTTATAAGGACGTTAAACCTGGCTGTTATAAGGACGTTAAACCTGGCTGTTATAGGGACGTTAAACCTGGCTGTTATAGGGACGTTAAACCTGGCTGTTATAGGGACGTTAAACCTGGCTGTTATAAGGACGTTAAACCTGGCTGTTATAAGGACGTTAAACCTGGCTGTTATAAGGACGTTAAACCTGGCTGTTATAAGGACGTTAAACCTGGCTGTTATAAGGACGTTAAACCTGGCTGTTATAAGGACGTTAAACCTGGCTGTTATAAGGACGTTAAACCTGTCTGTTATAGGGACGTTAAACCTGGCTGTTATAGGGACGTTAAACCTGGCTGTATAGGGACGTTAAACCTGGCTGTTATAAGGACGTTAAACCTGGCTGTTATAAGGACGTTAAACCTGGCTGTTATAGGGACGTTAAACCTGGCTGTTATAAGGACGTTAAACCTGGCTGTTATAGGGACGTTAAACCTGGCTGTTATAGGGACGTTAAACCTGGCTGTTATAGGGACGTTAAACCTGGCTGTTATAGGACGTTAAACCTGGCTGTTATAAGGACGTTAAACCTGGCTGTTATAGGGACGTTAAACCTGGCTGTTATAGGGACGTTAAACCTGGCTGTTATAGGGACGTTAAACCTGGCTGTTATAAGGACGTTAAACCTGGCTGTTATAAGGACGTTAAACCTGGCTGTTATAAGGACGTTAAACCTGGCTGTTATAAGGACGTTAAACCTGGCTGTTATAAGGGACGTTAAACCTGGCTGTTATAAGGACGTTAAACCTGGCTGTTATAGGGACGTTAAACCTGGCTGTTATAAGGACGTTAAACCTGGCTGTTATAGGGACGTTAAACCTGGCTGTTATAAGGACGTTAAACCTGGCTGTTATAAGGACGTTAAACCTGGCTGTTATAAGGACGTTAAACCTGGCTGTTATAAGGACGTTAAACCTGGCTGTTATAGGACGTTAAACCTGGCTGTTATAAGGACGTTAAACCTGGCTGTTATAGGGACGTTAAACCTGGCTGTTATAAGGACGTTAAACCTGGCTGTTATAAGGACGTTAAACCTGGCTGTTATAAGGACGTTAAACCTGGCTGTTATAGGGACGTTAAACCTGGCTGTTATAAGGGACGTTAAACCTGGCTGTTATAAGGACGTTAAACCTGGCTGTTATAGGGACGTTAAACCTGGCTGTTATAGGGACGTTAAACCTGGCTGTTATAAGGACGTTAAACCTGGCTGTTATAGGGATGTTAAACCTGGCTGTTATAAGGACGTTAAACCTGGCTGTTATAAGGACGTTAAACCTGGCTGTTATAGGGACGTTAAACCTGGCTGTTATAAGGACGTTAAACCTGGCTGTTATAGGGATGTTAAACCTGGCTGTTATAGGGATGTTAAACCTGGCTGTTATAAGGACGTTAAACCTGGCTGTTATAAGGGACGTTAAACCTGGCTGTTATAGGGACGTTAAACCTGGCTGTTATAAGGACGTTAAACCTGGCTGTTATAGGGACGTTAAACCTGGCTGTTATAAGGACGTTAAACCTGGCTGTTATAAGGACGTTAAACCTGGCTGTTATAAGGACGTTAAACCTGGCTGTTATAGGGACGTTAAACCTGGCTGTTATAAGGACGTTAAACCTGGCTGTTATAAGGGACGTTAAACCTGGCTGTTATAGGGACGTTAAACCTGGCTGTTATAAGGACGTTAAACCTGGCTGTTATAAGGACGTTAAACCTGGCTGTTATAGGGACGTTAAACCTGGCTGTTATAGGACGTTAAACCTGGCTGTTATAAGGACGTTAAACCTGGCTGTTATAAGGACGTTAAACCTGGCTGTTATAGGGACGTTAAACCTGGCTGTTATAAGGACGTTAAACCTGGCTGTTATAAGGACGTTAAACCTGGCTGTTATAGGGACGTTAAACCTGGCTGTTATAGGATGTTAAACCTGGCTGTTATAGGGACGTTAAACCTGGCTGTTATAGGGACGTCAAACCTGGCTGTTATAGGATGTTAAACCTGGCTGTTATAGGGACGTTAAACCTGGCTGTTATAGGGACGTTAAACCTGGCTGTTATAGGATGTTAAACCTGGCTGTTATAAGGACGTTAAACCTGGCTGTTATAGGGACGTCAAACCTGGCTGTTATAGGATGTTAAACCTGGCTGTTATAGGGACGTTAAACCTGGCTGTTATAGGGACGTTAAACCTGGCTGTTATAGGGACGTTAAACCTGG
The DNA here is from genome assembly GCF_902652985.1 of Pecten maximus. Lineage (NCBI taxonomy): Eukaryota > Metazoa > Mollusca > Bivalvia > Pectinida > Pectinidae > Pecten > Pecten maximus. The sequence goes on from NC_047015.1 coordinate 21,267,469, forward strand.
CTGTTATAAGGACGTTAAACCTGGCTGTTATAGGGACGTTAAACCTGGCTGTTATAAGGACGTTAAACCTGGCTGTTATAAGGACGTTAAACCTGGCTGTTATAAGGACGTTAAACCTGGCTGTTATAGGGACGTTAAACCTGGCTGTTATAGGGACGTTAAACCTGGCTGTTATAAGGGACGTTAAACCTGGCTGTTATAAGGACGTTAAACCTGGCTGTTATAAGGACGTTAAACCTGGCTGTTATAAGGACGTTAAACCTGGCTGTTATAGGGACGTTAAACCTGGCTGTTATAGGGACGTTAAACCTGGCTGTTATAAGGACGTTAAACCTGGCTGTTATAAGGACGTTAAACCTGGCTATTATAAGGACGTTAAACCTGGCTGTTATAGGGACGTTAAACCTGGCTGTTATAAGGACGTTAAACCTGGCTGTTATAAGGACGTTAAACCTGGCTGTTATAAGGACGTTAAACCTGGCTGTTATAAGGACGTTAACCTGGCTGTTATAGGACGTTAAACCTGGCTGTTATAAGGAGGTTAAACCTGGCTGTTATAAGGACGTTAAACCTGGCTGTTATAAGGGACGTTAAACCTGGCTGTTATAAGGACGTTAAACCTGGCTGTTATCAGGACGTTAACCTGGCTGTTATAGGGACGTTAAACCTGGCTGTTATAAGGACGTTAAACCTGGCTGTTATAAGGACGTTAAACCTGGCTGTTATAAGAACGTTAAACCTGGCTGTTATAAGGACGTTAAACCTGGCTGTTATAGGGACGTTAAACCTGGCTGTTATAGGGACGTTAAACCTGGCTGTTATAAGGACGTTAAACCTGGCTGTTATAAGGACGTTAAACCTGGCTGTTATAGGGACGTTAAACCTGGCTGTTATAAGGACGTTAAACCTGTCTGTTATAAGGACGTTAAACCTGGCTGTTATAGGGACGTTAAACCTGGCTGTTATAGGGACGTTAAACCTGGCTGTTATAAGGACGTTAAACCTGGCTGTTATAAGGACGTTAAACCTGGCTGTTATAAGGACGTTAAACCTGGCTGTTATAGGGACGTTAAACCTGGCTGTTATAGGGACGTTAAACCTGGCTGTTATAAGGACGTTAAACCTGGCTGTTATAGGGATGTTAAACCTGGCTGTAATAAGGACGTTAAACCTGGCTGTTATAAGGACGTTAAACCTGGCTGTTATAGGGACGTTAAACCTGGCTGTTATAGGGACGTTAAACCTGGCTGTTATAGGGACGTTAAACCTGGCTGTTATAGGGACGTTAAACCTGGCTGTTATAAGGGACGTTAAACCTGGCTGTTATAAGGACGTTAAACCTGGCTGTTATAGGGACGTTAAACCTGGCTGTTATAAGGACGTTAAACCTGTCTGTTATAAGGACGTTAAACCTGGCTGTTATAGGATGTTAAACCTGGCTGTTATAAGGACGTTAAACCTGGCTGTTATAAGGACGTTAAACCTGGCTGTTATAGGACGTTAAACCTGGCTGTTATAAGGGACGTTAAACCTGGCTGTTATAAGGACGTTAAACCTGGCTGTTATAAGGACGTTAAACCTGGCTGTTATAAGGACGTTAAACCTGGCTGTTATAGGACGTTAAACCTGGCTGTTATAGGGACGTTAAACCTGGCTGTTATAAGGACGTTAAACCTGGCTGTTATAAGGACGTTAAACCTGGCTGTTATAGGGACGTTAAACCTGGCTGTTATAGGGACGTTAAACCTGGCTGTTATAGGGACGTTAAACCTGGCTGTTATAAGGACGTTAAACCTGGCTGTTATAAGGACGTTAAACCTGGCTGTTATAGGGACGTTAAACCTGGCTGTTATAGGGACGTTAAACCTGGCTGTTATAGGATGTTAAACCTGGCTGTTATAGGACGTTAAACCTGGCTGTTATAAGGACGTTAAACCTGGCTGTTATAGGGACGTTAAACCTGGCTGTTATAGGATGTTAAACCTGGCTGTTATAGGGACGTTAAACCTGGCTGTTATAAGGACGTTAAACCTGGCTGTTATAAGGACGTTAAACCTGGCTGTTATAGGGACGTTAAACCTGGCTGTTATAGGGACGTTAAACCTGGCTGTTATAGGGACGTTAAACCTGGCTGTTATAAGGACGTTAAACCTGGCTGTTATAGGGACGTTAAACCTGGCTGTTATAAGGACGTTAAACCTGGCTGTTATAGGGACGTTAAACCTGGCTGTTATAAGGACGTTAAACCTGGCTGTTATAAGGACGTTTAAACCTGGCTGTTATAAGGACGTTAAACCTGGCTGTTATAAGGGACGTTAAACCTGGCTGTTATAAGGACGTTAAACCTGGCTGTTATAGGGACGTTAAACCTGGCTGTTATAAGGGACGTTAAACCTGGCTGTTATAAGGACGTTAAACCTGGCTGTTATAGGGACGTTAAACCTGGCTGTATAAGGACGTTAAACCTGGCTGTTATAAGGGACGTTAAACCTGGCTGTTATAAGGGACGTTAAACCTGGCTGTTATAGGGACGTTAAACCTGGCTGTTATAGGGACGTTAAACCTGGCTGTTATAAGGACGTTAAACCTGGCTGTTATAAGGGACGTTAAACCTGGCTGTTATAGGGACGTTAAACCTGGCTGTTATAGGGACGTTAAACCTGGCTGTTATAAGGACGTTAAACCTGGCTGTTATAGGGACGTTAAACCTGGCTGTTATAGGGACGTTAAACCTGGCTGTTATAAGGACGTTAAACCTGGCTGTTATAGGACGTTAAACCTGGCTGTTATAGGGACGTTAAACCTGGCTGTTATAGGGACGTTAAACCTGGCTGTTATAGGGACGTTAAACCTGGCTGTTATAGGGACGTTAAACCTGGCTGTTATAAGGACGTTAAACCTGGCTGTTATAAGGACGTTAAACCTGGCTGTTATAAGGACGTTAAACCTGGCTGTTATAAGGACGTTAAACCTGGCTGTTATAAGGACGTTAAACCTGGCTGTTATAGGACGTTAAACCTGGCTGTTATAAGGACGTTAAACCTGGCTGTTATTAGGGACGTTAAACCTGGCTGTTATAGGGACGTTAAACCTGGCTGTTATAGGATGTTAAACCTGGCTGTTATAGGGACGTTAAACCTGGCTGTTATAGGGACGTTAAACCTGGCTGTTATAAGGACGTTAAACCTGGCTGTTATAGGGACGTTAAACCTGGCTGTTATAGGATGTTAAACCTGGCTGTTATAGGGACGTTAAACCTGGCTGTTATAGGACGTTAAACCTGGCTGTTATAAGGACGTTAAACCTGGCTGTTATAGGGACGTTAAACCTGGCTGTTATAGGGACGTTAAACCTGGCTGTTATAAGGACGTTAAACCTGGCTGTTATAAGGGACGTTAAACCTGGCTGTTATAAGGACGTTAAACCTGGCTGTTATAGGGACGTTAAACCTGGCTGTTATAGGGACGTTAAACCTGGCTGTTATAGGGACGTTAAACCTGGCTGTTATAGGACGTTAAACCTGGCTGTTATAGGGACGTTAAACCTGGCTGTTATAGGGACGTTAAACCTGGCTGTTATAGGAAGTTAAACCTGGCTGTTATAAGGACGTTAAACCTGGCTGTTATAAGGGACGTTAAACCTGGCTGTTATAGGACGTTAAACCTGGCTGTTATAAGGACGTTAAACCTGGCTGTTATAAGGACGTTAAACCTGGCTGTTATAGGGACGTTAAACCTGGCTGTTATAAGGACGTTAAACCTGGCTGTTATAGGACGTTAAACCTGGCTGTTATAGGACGTTAAACCTGGCTGTTATAGGGACGTTAAACCTGGCTGTTATAAGGACGTTAAACCTGGCTGTTATAGGGACGTTAAACCTGGCTGTTATAGGACGTTAAACCTGGCTGTTATAAGGACGTTAAACCTGGCTGTTATAAGGACGTTAAACCTGGCTGTTATAGGGACGTTAAACCTGGCTGTTATAAGGACGTTAACCTGGCTGTTATAGGGACGTTAAACCTGGCTGTTATAAGGACGTTAAACCTGGCTGTTATAGGGACGTTAAACCTGGCTGTTATAAGGACGTTAAACCTGGCTGTTATAGGGACGTTAAACCTGGCTGTTATAAGGACGTTAAACCTGGCTGTTATAGGACGTTAAACCTGGCTGTTATAGGGACGTTAAACCTGGCTGTTATAAGGACGTTAAACCTGGCTGTTATAAGGACGTTAAACCTGGCTGTTATAGGGACGTTAAACCTGGCTGTTATAGGATGTTAAACCTGGCTGTTATAGGGACGTTAAACCTGGCTGTTATAGGGACGTTAAACCTGGCTGTTATAGGATGTTAAACCTGGCTGTTATAGGACGTTAAACCTGGCTGTTATAGGGACGTTAAACCTGGCTGTTATAAGGACGTTAAACCTGGCTGTTATAGGGACGTTAAACCTGGCTGTTATAAGGACGTTAAACCTGGCTGTTATAAGGACGTTAAACCTGGCTGTTATAGGGACGTTAAACCTGGCTGTTATAGGGACGTTAAACCTGGCTGTTATAGGGACGTTAAACCTGGCTGTTATAGGGACGTTAAACCTGGCTGTTATAAGGACGTTAAACCTGGCTGTTATAGGGACGTTAAACCTGGCTGTTATAAGGACGTTAAACCTGGCTGTTATAAGGACGTTAAAACCTGGCTGTTCTAAAGGACGTTAAACCTGGCTGTTATAGGACGTTAAACCTGGCCGTTATAAGGACGTTAAACCTGGCTGTTATAAGGACGTTAAACCTTGCTGTTATAAGGACGTTAAACCTGGCTGTTATAGGACGTTAAACCTGGCTGTTATAGGGACGTTTAACCTGGCTGTTATAGGGACGTTAAACCTGGCTGTTATAGGGACGTTTAAACCTGGCTGTTATAGGGACGTTTAAAACCTGGCTGTTATAGGACGTTAACCTGGCTGTTATAGGGCGTTAAACCTGGCTGTTATAGGGACGTTAAACCTGGCTGTTATAAGGACGTTAAACCTGGCTGTTATAAGGACGTTAAACCTGGCTGTTATAGGGACGTTAAACCTGGCTGTTATAGGGACGTTAAACCTGGCTGTTATAAGGACGTTAAACCTGGCTGTTATAAGGACGTTAAACCTGGCTGTTATAGGGACGTTAAACCTGGCTGTTATAGGACGTTAAACCTGGCTGTTATAAGGACGTTAAACCTGGCTGTTATAGGGACGTTAAACCTGGCTGTTATAAGGACGTTAAACCTGGCTGTTATAAGGACGTTAAACCTGGCTGTTATAGGGACGTTAAACCTGGCTGTTATAAGGACGTTAAACCTGGCTGTTATAAGGACGTTAAACCTGGCTGTTATAAGGGACGTTAAACCTGGCTGTTATAAGGACGTTAAACCTGGCTGTTATAAGGACGTTAAACCTGGCTGTTATAAGGACGTTAAACCTGGCTGTTATAAGGACGTTAAACCTGGCTGTTATAGGGACGTTAAACCTGGCTGTTATAAGGGACGTTAAACCTGGCTGTTATAGGGACGTTAAACCTGGCTGTTATAAGGACGTTAAACCTGGCTGTTATAAGGACGTTAAACCTGGCTGTTATAGGGACGTTAAACCTGGCTGTTATAAGGACGTTAAACCTGGCTGTTATAGGGACGTTAAACCTGGCTGTTATAGGGACGTTAAACCTGGCTGTTATAAGGACGTTAAACCTGGCTGTTATAGGGACGTTAAACCTGGCTGTTATAGGGACGTTAAACCTGGCTGTTATAGGATGTTAAACCTGGCTGTTATAGGGACGTTAAACCTGGCTGTTATAGGGACGTTAAACCTGGCTGTTATAAGGACGTTAAACCTGGCTGTTATAGGGACGTTAAACCTGGCTGTTATAGGGACGTTAAACCTGGCTGTTATAAGGACGTTAAACCTGGCTGTTATAGGGACGTTAAACCTGGCTGTTATAGGGACGTTAAACCTGGCTGTTATAAGGACGTTAAACCTGGCTGTTATAAGGGACGTTAAACCTGGCTGTTATAGGGACGTTAAACCTGGCTGTTATAAGGACGTTAAACCTGGCTGTTATAGGGACGTTAAACCTGTCTGTTATAAGGACGTTAAACCTGTCTGTTATAGGGACGTTAAACCTGGCTGTTATAAGGACGTTAAACCTGGCTGTTATAAGGACGTTAAACCTGGCTGTTATAAGGACGTTAAACCTGGCTGTTATAGTGACGTTAAACCTGGCTGTTATAGGGACGTTAAACCTGGCTGTTATAGGGACGTTAAACCTGGCTGTTATAGGGACGTTAAACCTGGCTGTTATAGGGACGTTAAACCTGGCTGTTATAGGGACGTTAAACCTGGCTGTTATAAGGACGTTAAACCTGGCTGTTATAGGGATGTTAAACCTGGCTGTTATAGGGACGTTAAACCTGGCTGTTATAGGGACGTTAAACCTGGCTGTTATAGGGACGTTAAACCTGGCTGTTATAAGGACGTTAAACCTGGCTGTTATAGGGATGTTAAACCTGTCTGTTATAGGGACGTTAAACCTGGCTGTTATAAGGACGTTAACCTGGCTGTTATAAGGACGTTAAACCTGGCTGTTATAAGGACGTTAAACCTGGCTGTTATAAGGACGTTAAACCTGGCTGTTATAAGGACGTTAAACCTGGCTGTTATAAGGACGTTAAACCTGGCTGTTATAGGGACGTTAAACCTGGCTGTTATAAGGACGTTAAACCTGGCTGTTATAGGGACGTTAAACCTGGCTGTTATAGGGACGTTAAACCTGGCTGTTATAAGGACGTTAAACCTGGCTGTTATAGGGACGTTAAACCTGGCTGTTATAGGGACGTTAAACCTGGCTGTTATAAGGGACGTTAAACCTGGCTGTTATAAGGACGTTAAACCTGGCTGTTATAAGGACGTTAAACCTGGCTGTTATAAGGACGTTAAACCTGGCTGTTATAGGGACGTTAAACCTGGCTGTTATAGGGACGTTAAACCTGGCTGTTATAAGGACGTTAAACCTGGCTGTTATAGGGACGTTAAACCTGGCTGTTATAGGGACGTTAAAACTGCTGTTATAAGGACGTTAAACCTGGCTGTTATAAGGGACGTTAAACCTGGCTGTTATAGGGACGTTAAACCTGGCTGTTATAGGGACGTTAAACCTGGCTGTTATAGGGACGTTAAACCTGGCTGTTATAGGGACGTTAAACCTGGCTGTTATAAGGACGTTAAACCTGGCTGTTATAAGGACGTTAAACCTGGCTGTTATAGGGACGTTAAACCTGGCTGTTATAAGGACGTTAAACCTGGCTGTTATAGGGACGTTAAACCTGGCTGTTATAAGGACGTTAAAACTGGCTGTTATAGGGACGTTAAACCTGGCTGTTATAGGGATGTTAAACCTGGCTGTTATAGGGACGTTAAACCTGGCTGTTATAGGGACGTTAAACCTGGCTGTTATAGGGACGTTAAACCTGGCTGTTATAAGGACGTTAAACCTGGCTGTTATAGGGACGTTAAACCTGTCTGTTATAGGGACGTTAAACCTGGCTGTTATAAGGACGTTAAACCTGGCTGTTATAGGGACGTTAAACCTGGCTGTTATAAGGACGTTAAACCTGGCTGTTATAAGGACGTTAAACCTGGCTGTTATAAGGACGTTAAACCTGGCTGTTATAGGGACGTTAAACCTGGCTGTTATAAGGACGTTAAACCTGGCTGTTATAAGGACGTTAAACCTGGCTGTTATAGGGACGTTAAACCTGTCTGTTATAAGGACGTTAACCTGGCTGTTATAAGGACGTTAAACCTGGCTGTTATAGGGACGTTAAACCTGGCTGTTATAGGGACGTTAAACCTGGCTGTTATAGGGACGTTAAACCTGGCTGTTATAAGGACGTTAAACCTGGCTGTTATAAGGACGATAAACCTGGTTGTTATAAGGACGTTAAACCTGGCTGTTATAGGGACGTTAAACCTGGCTGTTATAGGGACGTTAAACCTGGCTGTTATAAGGACGTTAAACCTGGCTGTTATAGGGACGTTAAACCTGGATGTTATAGGGACGTTAAACCTGGCTGTTATAAGGACGTTAAACCTGGCTGTTATAAGGACGTTAAACCTGGCTGTTATAGGGACGTTAAACCTGGCTGTTATAGGGACGTTAAAACTGGCTGTTATAGGGACGTTAAACCTGTCTGTTATAGGGACGTTAAACCTGGCTGTTATAAGGACGTTAAACCTGGCTGTTATAAGGACGTTAAAACTGGCTGTTATAGGGACGTTAAACCTGGCTGTTATAAGGACGTTAAAACTGGCGGTTATAGGGACGTTAAACCTGTCTGTTATAGGGACGTTAAACCTGGCTGTTATAAGGACGTTAAACCTGGCTGTTATAAGTACGTTAAACCTGGCTGTTATAGGGACGTTAAACCTGGCTGTTATAAGGACGATAAACCTGGCTGTTATAAGGACGTTAAACCTGGCTGTTATAAGGACGTTAAACCTGGCTGTTATAAGTACGTTAAACCTGGCTGTTATAAGGACGTTAAACCTGGCTGTTATAAGGACGATTAAACCTGGCTGTTATAAGGACGTTAAACCTGGCTGTTATAAGGACGTTAAACCTGGCTGTTATAGGGACGTTAAACCTGGCTGTTATAAGGACGTTAAACCTGGCTGTTATAAGGACGTTAAACCTGGCTGTTATAGGGACGTTAAACCTGGCTGTTATAGGGACGTTAAACCTGGCTGTTATAGGGACGTTAAACCTGGCTGTTATAAGGACGTTAAACCTGGCTGTTATAAGGACGTTAAACCTGGCTGTTATAAGGACGTTAAACCTGGCTGTTATAGGGACGTTAAACCTGTCTGTTATAGGGACGTTAAACCTGGCTGTTATAGGGACGTTAAACCTGGCTGTTATAGGGACGTTAAACCTGGCTGTTATAGGGACGTTAAACCTGGCTGTTATAAGGACGTTAAACCTGGCTGTTATAAGGACGTTAAACCTGGCTGTTATAAGGACGTTACACCTGGCTGTTATAAGGACGTTAAACCTGGCTGTTATAAGGACGTTAAACCTGGCTGTTATAAGGACGTTAAACCTGGCTGTTATAAGGACGATAAACCTGGCTGTTATAAGGACGTTAAAACTGGCTGTTATAGGGACGTTAAACCTGGCTGTTATAGGGACGTTAAACCTGGCTGTTATAAGGACGTTAAACCTGGCTGTTATAAGGACGTTAAACCTGGCTGTTATAAGGACGTTAAACCTGGCTGTTATAGGGACGTTAAACCTGTCTGTTATAAGGACGTTAAACCTGGCTGTTATAGGGACGTTAAACCTGGCTGTTATAAGGACGTTAAACCTGGCTGTTATAGGGACGTTAAACCTGGCTGTTATAGGGACGTTAAACCTGGCTGTTATAGGGACGTTAAACCTGGCTGTTATAGGGATGTTAAACCTGGCTGTTATAGGGACGTTAAACCTGGCTGTTATAGGATGTTAAACCTGGCTGTTATAAGGACGTTAAACCTGGCTGTTATAGGGACGTTAAACCTGGCTGTTATAAGGACGTTAAACCTGGCTGTTATAAGGACGTTAAACCTGGCTGTTATAAGGACGTTAAACCTGGCTGTTATAAGGACGTTAAACCTGGCTGTTATAGGGACGTTAAACCTGGCTGTTATAGGGACGTTAAACCTGGCTGTTATAGGGACGTTAAACCTGGCTGTTATAAGGACGTTAAACCTGGCTGTTATAAGGACGTTAAACCTGGCTGTTATAAGGACGATAAACCTGGCTGTTATAGGGACGTTAAAGCCCTTAAAACGAAACACACACACTCACAAATATAGTGTTTTCCATATACTGACACGCCAATTACAAATACGTAGGTGTATATAAGGTGGGTACCTATTAAATTCGGAAAAAAACTGACATGTATGATGCGATCGACTTTACTTGGTATTAACACAAAGCTCATACCTTAGTCAATCCCGGGAAATCATAGCTATAAAACATCTCCAAGGGAGCAAAAACTGAGCGTAAATACGCGCGAACCATTGTCTCTTTACCTTAGAGTTGAAATTGAAATGTCGGTTTGTACAATATTCGACAGTGCACGCGTTATTGTAAAACAACACATACTATTATTTGAAACACAAGTCATCTATTCTGAATTAGTTTTCTAGTTTGATAGTCGTTACCGAGTATTAACTGGGATATTTAACGATATCTGGTTCCTCTTTCCTGTGGATTATGCTTCCGTTGGTGCAGGTGTTTGATATTCCCAGGGTGGCACCAGACTGTCACATCATAACACGGTATGTTTCTATATCGGATTCACGGTCCGGTACAGAGTTTGGCAATTAGACACGACCCGAGTTACATCACACCCAACAGCCGGGAGGGAGTGGCCCCAAAACAATGGTCCGCAAACTTTAAACACAAGGAATCTAATGTCCTGTAAACAGATCACTTGAAACGGACACGTTAACATATTTGCATTGCTTCCTTAACATTAGACATTTGAGATGGCATTAAGTGTAGGGTATAGCTAGGCTGATCGTTACATACAGAGGATCTGTGTTAATTATCAATCCATTAAGACAGTATGTGTATAAGGTCACCAACATAATATAGATCCCTGTCGTTGGCAATCTCATTGAGAGAATGTCGGCGAATGATATCTTTAGACTTGCATTAGATACAATATTTATTGCATGGTAGAAAGACTGTCTGTTTTTGTTCCGATATATATTCAAAACTAATCATACTATAAAAAGCGTATTTCTAAATTTATTATTAAACATAGGCAAAATATGAACAACTATTTTATGAATATCCTTGAAAACAAAAATATGAACGAGAAGCATACTAACTTTTTTCTTTCAGGAGCGACTCGGTTATTAAATCTAATCATTGTAGAGAAGACACGAAGATCCGACTTCCAATATACAAATGTATATAAACACACATGGAGGTAATTAGTTAAACATATAAACTCCAACTGATATACGGGAAACAATCGTACTTCCCTGTTATAACAAAGCTTTACCTAAGTAACTACATTACTTGCCAAGTTTACAATCCCATCACAAACAGATACTGTCTATTATGTGAAAATTATCATGAGCAAAATATAGGGTGTTGAAAATAAAGTAAGAGTTCGGTGAGAACTGAGGAAATACACAACTATGATGTCTTTCTTCGTCTACATTGAGACTTCATGGAACATTTTCAATTCAGAGATGTTACAAACCGTATATAGCACCTTTAAAAAAAACTCGTACCCAGTTCCCCATTTAACGTTTAACGATATAGAAGCTTACACCTTTAAGAATCATTTCTAATACCAATAATTAAACTACAATCAAGTTTATAATCCCCAGTTAAATGTACTTTGTTGCACTTTGAATCATGTTACACTGTTTGTAATTACGAATTGGACGTCTACAATATATAAACGTGTTAAATAGCACGCTGATATAAACCATTCTATTGGGATTTCTTCACGCTATTTTATTGGACATTAGGAGCTATATTTCCTTGTGGTTTATAAGATTTATATGTTGTGATATGTAAAAGGGTTATACAAACGTGTAGACCAAGAGAAGGTAATGGAGTTGGACCATAGCCGTTTGCTGGGCATCGGCGTAAGATATGATATCAATAGTTTGGTTATCCAGTCTCTGTTTAAGGACAAGGCGAGTTACGATGTCTCTGTACCTTCAGCGCGACGTTGAATTCTAGTTATCTCATTAGTAGCCTGTATGTCCTTTAATGTCCGTATAATGGTGAAGATGTTGGGATGTACATGCATGGTGTACGATCTTTTTGAATTTCCTGTGCCAGGCTTCTAAGTGATTGGTCGTCCTTGGTCGTTGTCGTAGTGGTTTCAAACGGTTCTGTCTCCCTCTATCCTTTTGTGCTCGGAATCTTACGTCTTTTCATTGGTGTAGTGGTACAAGTGGCAATACAGCTGCGAGGCGAACCAGTCTCCTAGTGTCGTCGTTGTATTGGGTGAAATGGAAAAGCATCCCTTGATGTTGGTCCACGGGAAGATGGTGAGGAGTGCAAACTGATGATAATTTTGAAGTTTATATAGATACATACATGTAGCTCCGGTATTCATCTTCAAGTGTTATGCCATCCCGTAGCCAGGGCTACATCACAGCTCACCGTTTTAACTGATCTCGATCAGTAAAATGAGCGATTTTTACTTATCAACATCATTATCTTCAGTCTTTGTGATATCAGAGAGGTGTTCAAATGAGATAAGAGAGCCGTTTGGGTATAACTTGTAATTAAAAACAAAGCAAAGTATTTGATTTACATTTTGGTTGGATGAAATTGATAATTAAAGAATTATTAATGAATATTTTATAATATTAATTTCAATGAATTATTTATTTATATTTTATGCAATGAATTATTAATTAATTTTAATTTGATAGTTATTAATATTTATTAATTAGATCATTTCTTATTTGTTTAAATACGTATTGACAAATATCATGTGCATATATAGGTAATTCTAAAATATTATATTTTTGTCCAATATTTATTCATTGAATATTGACCTTTGATTTTGATGAGAAATACTATAAAATCTACAGGTAACACACACAGGTAAAATACAGGTGACTTAAGTGACTTCACCAGAACAGACTATAATTACTGTACAAACATACTCAGTAGGGTGTTATTTCAAAATGTAGGCGTTCAGGGAATCAGCCCTACGTATGGTGAACGACCTGAGCGTACAGGTAGATGTACAACTGTTTCACCCTTCTAGGACTCGTCATAGGCCTAAAATGTTGATACCGAGGCGGTGACAGGGAATAATAATATAGACCGAAAGAGATGTTAAAATGTACATTAGGAAGCACACAAGTCCCGTAATTTAATTAAGAGGTATGGCGTATATTGGCCTGCTTCGACCTAGCGGTGACCTTTTTAGACATAAAAAAAAAGAGAAATAAATATTCATAATTTAAAAGTTGACTTTTAGTATACACCTCAAATCTGTAACATATAAATATTCTTAAACGTGAAAAATGTGTTTATTAGTTACAATGAATGTTAATTTGCAATTTTGGAGGTAAGATTTCCCGAATTCAATTTTTTTTTTTTTTTTTTTTTTGACGTAGAGCTCTTCGGATGACCAACATTTACATTGTCTTTTTTAATCTATGTACCAAAAGACATCTAAAATCCTATTCCTTAAAGGTGGTCCTCCGATGTAAACTTCATTTTGCTGCAAGTCCACCTAGATCATATGGTAGAAAGATATTGAAAGATATTTTCAGCAGTAAAAGCATAGTTAATATAACTATTTTAGTATTAAAGCTGAAATGTCTAGAAAATTTTCACTTAAAAAAGAGTAAAATAACCGATTTACTGCGTATCGTTTAATATAAATTGCGTCGACAGGAAATATACATAGATGGGTGGTGTAAAATTTCTGTTTGTCAATTTTACAGTTTTTCATCGTCTTTATTGACTTCATCTACGCAATGTTTTCGTAACCCGTTTACAGTGTACCAATGGACCATGGCGACAGTGTACCAATGGACCATGGCGACAGTGTACCAATGGATCATGGCGACAGTGTACCGATGGACCATGGCGACAGTGTACCAATGGACCATGGCGATCTATGTTGGTGCTGTACTGTGGGAATCACAATAGGTTATATAATTACTTGATACATGGATCTTTCCGGTATTTTTATAGCAGACAATCGCTATACGTGGCTTGAGTCTTGATAAGCGGAAATGACCAGTATTCTTTCGTAATTTTCAATATTGTAATTCGAAACAACGTCACGTTTATGGATTAAAAAGTGACATAATTACTTCGGTATAGATCGGGGATAAAAGCCCTCTGTCAGTGAAGATATCTAATTGTTGTTTGTTGACGTCATTTCGATCTCACAGCAGTTATTCCAAACATTTTAGCACGAAGCTCATCAACAATTCAATAATGATATAAGTTATGGCAAACCACAGAGAGGGACTGTTGTATCAGACTACAGTACATATTAGATTATGTTAGTTAACCTGATTTGGAATGCAGCAGAAGTCGTTTTTATTTGGTTCCTATCATTATCAGAGAGACGAAGAAGTATTTTTGGTATTTCTTGGGTTTTGTGTATAGTTCAAAATCGTCAACTGACCATACAATTGTATTAGTGGGACAGTTTCCACAATATAGCAGAGCGATAGGCCAGACAATGACCGGTGACATTCAAACCACGTCAAAACGTGGTAAATGTTACTGACACCGATAACCAAATCACTCCAGTGCCTCAGTTAACGTTGTGCGTGGGCTGACACAGACATCATATTATACAGGATTAAGCGTTTCCCGATTATCGACATAGTACCAATACACCGATTTCCTAAATCTATATTACCACTGCATTTTTGAATAATGTAGCAAATACTTTCTCATGTTTTGAAAATATATCATTCCTGTCATCAGTATCAAGATGAATGTAATACTAATAAAAAGGCGTGCCTTTATGAATTGCATTTACACGTTATGATATTCAAAACTTTTTGTCAATTGACACGTGTGATATAAGAGATGACCTCAATATCCAACACACCATTTGTATTTTTTTCATATTCCTTTGGTACCATCGAGTACATGCTAGCTCTGTGTTTCCCACTGATGGATGACCAGAGCGTAGGTTCAGATGTGATGAATTGGTAGATATCATCTTTCCGTGAATATCTAGATAAATTTCGCAGATATTGTATCGTTATTATATTAAAATGGTTGCTTCATAACAAAAGTACATGTTGATATTAATATCACAATGGATTTATGTAGGTATTTATAACAAGTAGATCCAACTGGACAGTACAGACACGTGCCATTTCCGCGTTACTTACTTAAATACCAAATATATCTCACATTGTTGATCGGAGGACAAATCGAACCTTATAGACACAGCAGACATTGATTACGACGGCAGTCTGGTGCAAATGGAGTGGAGACAACGCCAACTTTACAAACAACCCAGGATATAGCAACACCATACGTAACTGTTTCAATCTTCGAATCCTTAGTGTATCAATATCGTATGTTATGTTTTGTTTCCCTTCTTTTTTTTCTCTCTCTCTCTTTTTTTTTCTTATTTTCATTTTTATCTTATTTTACTGTTGTATCTGTTCCAACACTAGCACAAACCTAAATCGAACAACAGACAGAAATACTTGTGGCTCATTTCCGAGCAGACTGGATGTCGACAGATGTCAATTAAACTGACCAAGATCTTTCGTAAATCACATTTTGTAATAGATCAGTTACATGTATTTCACCACTGGGATATTATCCAATGACAATTAACTACAGCACAAAAGCGAGATCGAATCCTGTTGTCGTGAGATGTTGTTGAATGAGCCGCGCTTTTAAACCAGGATGATGTACACGGTGATCATGGCCATACTTGACGTCAACTAATATAGTAAGTAATTTTTTACCCAAAAAAATGCCACTTATTTGATAAATAGAGGATATTGAATGGTTTCCCGTTTAATATAACACATTTTTCACGAGTATGACAGAATATCGATATTTTTACGAGTGCGATGCACGAGTGAAAAATATTGAAATATATTGTCATACAAAATTAAAAACATCGAAAAATTAATACAATGTAGTATCAAAAAGTGCGAGAATCAGTAACATTATTAATGACGTCATTTCTTTGTGACGTTACTCCACGTCAACTTGACGGCGCCATTTTGAAAGGACTGATCAAAGCAATTTAAGCGTTTTCTAGTGTTATCGGTAAATCTGTGCATGACTATCTAACGGCCAGTGAGTATTCTGTCAAAAACTAGAAATAGCTATCTTCGCTTCGACTGGAAAAATCAGCAAGTTTCAATGAGTTTCAATGTTTCAAAGCCCTCCTTCGTAACAAGCGTTGCTGGGAAAGTTCGCATACCGAACCTCACGGACCAGCCCCAGATTGTTAAGCGTAATGAACATTTCTGTAAAGTTCGAGCTGCTGTCGTACCTAACACGGAGGTACCTAATCCTCAGTGCCCGATCTCCTCAACTGTGTCTACACCAGCACCTTCTAACAGGAATCACAAAGGCATTCTGCAAATGTTAACCTTGACCCGGACAACTTGATGCCCCCTGAAGTGAAGGACAAATTTCGTGAAGTTTTAAATGAGTTTGACTCTGTGTTCAACCCAAATTTCAGTGGCTATATCGGTGCCGCTGGCCCATTTAAGGCAAAGGTCAATATGGGTCCTTCACAACCACCTCAAAGGAAAGGTCGCGTCCCTCAATACTCCCGTTCTCAGCTTGTAGAACTACAAGTGAAATTCGATGAGCTTGCGAAAATAGGTGTTTTTAAGGGACCCGAAGATATTGGTATGTGTGTGGAGTAAGTCAACCCATCCTTTCTAGTTAAAAAACCTAATGGTGGCTTTCGGCTCGTCACAGCCTTTGCAGATTTTGGGAGGTACAGCAAACCCCAGCCATCACTTATGCCCGACGTGGACTCAACTTTGCGCCAGGAGGCTCAATGGAAATACATAATCGCGTCAGACCTGACAAAGTCGTTCTATCAGATCCCTTTGAGTCGCGTCTCAATGGAGTACTGTTGTGTGGCCACACCATATAAGGGAGTACGCGTATACGTGCGTTCGGCCATGGGCATGCCTGGGTCCGAGACCGCTTTGGAAGAACTGACTTGTCAGGTTTTAGGAGACTTAGTAGAAGCCGGGTGCGTAGCTGAAGTTGCGGATGACTTATACATTGGTGGCAATTCCTTTGAAGAACTATGTCAAAATTGGAGAAATGTTTTGCAAGCCTTACACCGTTGTAACTTAAATCTGTCTGCCACAAAGACTACTATTGCCCCGAGGCAAACGACCATCCTTGGCTGGGTGTGGCGACTTGGCACCCTTCAGGCCAGTCCGCACCGTCTTGCGACTCTCATAACATGCAGCCCTCCGATTACAGTATTCGGCCTCCGATCATTCATCGGCGCATGCAAGGTTTTAGCCCGCGTTGTTAAAGGTTGTTCTGCATTGTTATCACAGCTAGATGAAATTGTAGCTGGACGTGAATCAAAAGACACCTTTCTGTGGTCTGATGGACTACTCGAGACATTCAGAAAGGCCCAGTCAGCCTTATCCCAAAGTCGCACTATTGCGCTACCTCGCCCAAGTGACCAGCTCTGGATCGTTACCGATGGTGCTGTGAGAAACCCCTGACTCGGTGCTACACTTTATGTGTCACGCGACAATCGAACAGAACTTGCTGGATATTTCAGTGCTTAGCTACACGATAACCAAGCAACCTGGATGCCTTGTGAAATTGAGGCTTTATCTATCGCTTCCGCTGTCAAGCACTTTAGTCCATATATCATTCAGTCATCCTTGAAACCATGTGTTCTTACAGACAGCAAGCCGTGTGTCCAGGCTTTTGAGAAGCTGTGTCGAGGTGAATTTTCAGCCAGTCCTAGGGTCACCACATTTCTGTCGACAGCTAGCCGTTTCCAGGTATCCATCCAGCATGTGTCTGGATCAGCCATTCTGCCATCGGATTTCGCTAGCCGTAATGCCCCGGAGTGCGACATTCCTACATGTCAGATCTGCACGCTTGTTATTTTAGAGAGGGGTGCCGTAGTTCGAACCGTGAACATGAATGAAATTCTAGACGGATCCACAAAGTTGGCATTCACAAGCCGCTCCGCTTGGTTGAACATACAATCTGAATGCTCCGATTTGCGTCGCACATGTGCCCATCTACGACAGAGAACACGCCCCTCTAAGAAACTTACTAACATAAAAGACGTCAAGCGTTATCTGAATGTTGCATTTCTTTCTAAAGATGGGTTGCTTGTCGTGAAGTCGAATACCCCATTCTGCGCGTCGAGGGATCGAATCCTCATTCCGCGGCAGGTGCTTGATGGTCTGTTAACTTCGTTACACATCAAACTTCAGCATCCTACCTGTCATCAGCTTAAGACGGTTGTCCATCGTTATTTCTTTGCCTTGGATATGGATACAGCTATACAGCGGGTTACTGACACCTGCCATAAGTGCGCGTCGCTCAAGAAAGCTTCTTCCTTTGCCCTTGAGCAGACTTCACAAGACCCACCTCTATATGTCGGGTGCATATTCGCGGCAGACGTTGTTAAACGGGAAAGGCAACTTATTTTGGTTGTCCGCGAGTGTGTCACATCATACACTGCTTCATCTCTACTTGAGAACGAACAGCGTGAGACTCTACGGGATGCACTTATACGTCTTTGCATTGAGCTTCATCCTCTTGATGGACCATATGCAGTTATACGCACTGACCCTGCTCCCGGTTTCAAAGGTCTTGTCAACGACGAACTGCTACGGAAATACAGGTTGACATTTGAATTGGGAAACCCTAAGAATGTAAACAAAAACCCAGTTGCGGAACGTGCGATACAAGAACTCGAGGATGTGATCTTACGTCAAGATCCGATGTGTCGCGCGGTAACCCCTCTTGTCCTTTCACTTGCCACATCTCGGATGAATACGCGCATCCGGGGTCGCAGGCTATCTGCACGAGAAATGTGGACCCATCGAGACCAGTTCATGAACAGACAAATCCCTATTACTGACCAGGACTTAATTATGTCACAATATGACCGCAGACTTTCCAATCACCTGTCTAGTCAGCACGCCAAGGCTCTAAATGGGCGTGTACCCACTGTTCCTACTATCCAGGTTGGTGATCTGGTTTATCTTTACGCGGATCGTAATAAGTCATCAGCTCGCGACAGGCATTTGGTGTCGAAGCTTGATGGTTTGTGGTGCCAGATACAGAAATTTGTTGGTAACCAGTTACGTGCCAATTCCTACAGAGTGAAGAAGTCTGACTGGTACAAAGTAACTGAGTGTGGCACAACTCGTAGCTCTAGAGATACTCCTACTGAAGACCTAAGCATTGATGATGATGATAATGACAACAACAACTCAGTCGTACCTATTGCAGCACTTCCAAACCCAACTGCAACTCCAGACGTTCCAACTGTCATCTCGATGCCACCCCCGGATACAAGCCCTCGCCCAAGTTGTGACGATCTAAAGAGATCAGGGATGAGCCCAGAATATATTACCAGCGATGATGTTTCCCCTAGTTCTTGTAGTTTGGACAATCAGACCAGTCGTCCGAGACGCCAAAAGACTGTGCCAAAACGTTATGATGACTATATCCTTTATTAGCGCTAAGTGTTAGTGCTCAGCGTGTTCCAGTTGTCTTCATTCGCTAGACATATTGTGCCAACGACTTTAGTTATTACCTTGTGCATAAAGTAAATATACCGTTCGGTAAACTGGTATACGATTTTTAAAGACTTTTAAGTTTACACCCTTCCATAATGTGCAGGACTTTTATTGTAAGGAAAAGGGGTGGCGCCAACATTAATATGTTGTGTAATATTAATTATTGCATTCCGAAATTCCGGACCCGGATCCGGCTTTATATGTATTATGATTAGTGTACTCCCTCTTGTTTCCGCTCTGCTGTGAGTAAAAGCCTATCGTTATGTCAGTGACTTGTTTTGTGGTGATTAACCTTACTGGCGGTGAATAAAAAGGTTCGGTCTGATTGGTCAAAAACGAAAACCTTTTTCATTGCAAACCTTATATTTTCACTGAAAAATCTTATATTTCCACTGCAAAATCTTATATTTCCACTGCAAAATCTTATATATTTTCACTGCTCATCGCTGTAATGAAAATATAAGTTTTATTAGTTTGATAAATTTCTATATTTCACTGGCAAAAATGCAATAAATTTTTATTTTACCATAATGTTCGTTTGATAATTTGATCATTCAAGACATTTCACCAAAATTTTACGTTGAATTAATCAAAGACAAAAACAATATCATTATGTTGAAGAAGACAGTTACCAGATAGCAAATGTAATTGTCTAAATTCATCACTAAGAAAACCCTACACAATGACTAGCCTGGCATTATACAAGAAAAACGCAAACATTAATGTGGGGAAATTGTAAATTTTCATATTTGATAATGTCATGATTTGGATATTGAACCTTTATCCTTTGGAGAAATATAAGTGGACATATTCAGTTATAAAAAGTGTGGTTTGCATCCTCCAACAACAATGGCAATGTTCACCAATGGCAAATTCATTTTTGCAAGATCAAGAAACAAACTGAATTATTTATTTCTAAATCCTAAAAAGTGAAAGTTAAACTTCAGCCGCTAAAGTTTTCCTCTTATATATCATACTATCATTTTGTGATTCAGATGCTTTAAGTTTCATGCATTCTACGCGATAAGTGACATACATGCAATGCCATGCTTAAAATCTCATTACAGTTTTTTTTCTGATACCTAAGTTGGGTTTAACCAGATTTCACTTTAAAATGTTTCACGTGTCCCTTTCGAGTTCTGTATAAGCTTCGGTTGAATGATTGATTGTTGGCGAGAATTAGGCATCATACATGCAGATAAACGAATAAGGCTCAGAACATTTAGCTAAAAGGGAAGGATAAAGCTAAGATTGATAGAGTAATAGAACTTTATAACCCTGCAGTGTAGCTCTTTGGGCACAAGCTTTTATATCGAAACTCCCTAGGGTCCAACATGACGATATGCTTTTAATTTTGTTTTCTGTACGCGCTGCACTGAGTGTCTGTAATTGTCCTATGTGACTGTAACTTCAAACATACACCATATTACAATCTGGATTGTATCATTAACATGTGACGCTGCCGTACATGCCTAACATTAACTATCGGATCTGATGGCTCAAAGCTTGGTTTGAAACTCATTGAATTTATTCTGTATATCAGCTCTAGCTACATCTACGTCATGTTTATCTGACTGGCATTCAAGATGATATGGAAATCATAATGGTTGAAAATAAGGTGCTTCTAAAAAAAAAATCAAATTCTGTATGTACGATATTAAAAACATGTCTTTCCTAAAATGTCCCGGTCATCATTAGTGAAGTATGGAGATTGACGATAAAGTATGCTTAGATGAATTGCTTCTGCAATCAATGACGTCATCAAATTATGATGAGTTACAGACAAGAGATTTTGTACAGAGTACAAAAAGGCCAGCATCCCATCAAATACCGCTTAAAATGATAAACAGAAGAGGTTTTATATTGATAAAATTGAGAGCACTCGCCTATAATCACACTGAATGTTGCGGTCTTGCTCCAATTTATTCCTGTGGCGCCACGAGAAATAGTGACCATAACCATAATTTTAGTATCGAATTATATCTTTCAATTGGAATTTATCTGCATTCCATACTCAGGATACTAAAAACATGGGAGGTTATATTATTCAATATTCCGGATACTAAAACCCTTAGAGACTATATTAATCAATATTCCGGATACTAAATGCATTGGCAAATATATTATTCAATATTCCGGATACTAAAAACCTAAGAGATTATATTATTTAATTGTCTGCATACTAAAACATTGGAAGTTATATCATTCAATATTCCGGATACTAAAACCTAAGAGATTATATTATTCAATATTCCGGATACTAAAAACATTTGATATTATTTCATACAATATTCTGGATACTAAAAACATTGAAGAATATATCATTCAATATTCCGGATACTAAATGCATTGACAAATATATTATTCAATATTCCGGATACTGAAAACCTTAGAGATTAAATGATTCAATATTCCGGACACTAAAAACCTTAATTAGAGATTATATTATCTATTCTTACACGATTCGTTTGCAACGCGTGCTTTGATTGGTTACGGACCATGTTCTAATCTGCGATAGAACCATGATCTATCGTGTTAAGCCACGCCCCGTTTCTAATCAAAAACAATATGGCGTCAAGTTCGACTCGTAGCGAAATTCAACACTCTGCACCATTTATGATTGATGACCCATGAGATCGGAATCGAAAGTGAAGAAATCGAAAAGAATAAATTAACTGAATACATTTAACAAAAATCGTTAACATCATTCTTACCGTCATTTATTGATTGAAACGTTCATTTCGTCCGTGTGTAGGCATCTAGCCAAGTAATATCCGAAATGAAATGAAACAAGTGCACACAACTTTCACATAACGGTTGAGCCTGTAGAAACACATCAACTCTGACTTTGTCAAAACGTCCATGTCGTTATGCATACTGCGTAAATCCAAATACTTCGTTAAATCTTCGGTAACAGGACTTTCACAACAATCCAAATACACCGCTTCGTCAACATACAGATCGAACTCTCGCGATTATGACCTATCGGTCTCGAGTTCAAACCAAATTTCATGTTCTAATCGCCAGTATAGCCACTCAAAACAACGTACTATCCCCTAAATATTCCGAATACTAAAAACCTTAGATTTATATCATTCAATATTCCGGATACTAAAAGCATTGGAGATTATTTCATACAATATTCCGGATACTAAAAACATTGAAGAATATACCATTCAATATTCCACATGCTAAAAACACAGAAGAAAATATTGTTCATTCTAACACGATTCGTTTGCAACGCGTGTTTTGATTGGTTGCGGACCGACTTCTAATCTGCGATAGAACCATGACATATCGTGTTAAGCCACGCCCTGTTTCTAATCAAAACAATATGGCGTCAAGTTCGACTCGTAGCGAAATTCAACACTCTGCACCATTTATGATTGATGACCCGTGATATTGGAATAGAAAGTGAAGAAATCGAATAGAATGAATTAACTTAATAAATTTAACAAAAATCGTTAACATCATTCTTACCGTCATCTATTGATTGAAACGTTCATTTCGTCCGTGTGTAAGCATCTAAGGTCAAGTAAAATCCGAAATGAAATGGAACAAGTGCACACAACTTCACATAACGGTTGAGCCTGTAGAAACACATCAACCCTGACTTTGTTAAAATGCACATGTCGTTATGCATACTGCGTAAATCCAAATATGTCTTTAAATCTTCGGAAACAGGACTTTCACAACAATCCAAATACCCCGCTTCGTTAACATACAGACCGAGCTCTCGCCAGTATGGGCGTGGCCAATTGACCGACTTTGATAGCTTCTCTCTGATTGGTCAATCCGCCACAGTATGACGCGTCACTAACGGAGGTAACAGAGTACTTAACAGCGTACTTGTAGCACTGTAAAACAATGTTTCTAAATATATGCGATAGTAAACGTGTTAGAATGGGGATAGTACGTTGTTTTTCGTGGCTATACTGGCGATTAGAACATGAAATTTGGTTTAAACTCTCGACCTATCGGTCTCGAGTTCAAACCAAATTTCATGTTCTAATCGCCAGTATAGCCACGAAAAACAACTTACTATCCCCTAAATATTCCGGATACTAAAAACCTTTGAGATTATATTATTCAATATTCCGGATACTAAAATTCTTGCAGATTATAACAAATAATCCATCAAGTTCACGTTACTCATGTTTTTTTCGTAAATCACACTATAAATTTGATTACGGTAAGGTTTGTAAAGAGTTAACGTTGAAATCTGAGCACATGTTCCAGTAGATTGATTATAATAGTTACCACTCCTGTACATGTACTATTGGATATCAAGTTAGTGTTTCTGTTTGCACAGACATGTATTCAGTATTCACCGTGTATTTTATCTATCCCTAGATTGATTCATACTTGCTATATATATATATATATATATACAGATAATAAATTGTTTTTATCCTTACGGACGAATTATAAAAGTAAAACGGAGAGTTTTTTTTTTTATTTTACTTATATATATACATATATACTCATCTATATTCTATAAATATGTAAGTATCAGTCCTTAGATTATTGTCTTAATTAACAGTTTGTATTAATTAATCGTTAAAAATACTGATCACAAGCTTAGTGGAGACGGATGGAAGCGCATTAAGGTTATTCCATCTCTTTAAACTTAAAATGAAAATAAAGCCAGGAACTTTTTTTCTAAAAAATAACAACAACAAAACGGGTATTCTATTGTACTTAAATACAATAATAAAAGTGGTGCTTACAACCCGTCAATTGGTGACGCACTGTCTTATACTCACCATCATATAGGTAACAACAGTAACGACATAAAATACCGGCTATCTAACGTCTAGGTGTCTCCTAGACGAAATTAATTATGATATAAATACAGTATATTTACAGTTTTATATGTTTTCTCTCCGTAATATAACCCGACTTAATTTCATTGCAATGTGTAGGATATCACTCTTTAGTTGTCTGGATTCCGAGTGGAAACTATTGCAAAATTACCAGAATCCCGAGTTCTATTTTAACAAAATATCAATACAGATCCCACGTTAAAACAAAGTCGTATATCATCTAAAACACGACTGAATGAATATAGACAATCATTTGTAGGTAGTTTTGAAAACATAATAGCAAACGTTCATGACGAGTAAGTGTCCTTTGCTTTATTGACGACTCCCACAATTGAAATCTGGTAATGCCAGTGGCGTAAAGCAAATAACAAGAAGGTCCAATACATGACCCTACGCAAGTAAGATTCACCTCTAATCATCCATAAACTTCAAATAAACACAATTTTGATTTGTCAATTTGATTATGACATGCTTGTGTTATTTACGTAAATCATCTTTACAAACTGTAAATGTAAATTATAAATTCATGATATTCGTTTGTTTGATTTAAAGCTGTATTGAACGATAGAGGACCCAACTATTCGTGGTTGGTAAAGCTCATCTGAATATATCTGACACAAATGACGCAGGAAAAAACGAACAATTTGTATTACGGATGTGTCTCGAAACCAACAACGCTTTGTAGCATTCCCGTGTGTAAATAAAGGAGAAATCACCATATCCAGAACGGCTGTTTCATTCCGCAAGCACCGTTTCGTATTTATTTGTCAGTCGAATAGTTTAACAGATACATATTTATGTTTCGGAAACAAACATTCATAAGTAAAGTGAACATGTTAATCATTTTATGATAAACACTGATCATATTTGTATAAAGCACATTTTAGTGTAAGTTTCACACGTGATCATAACTGAATACAAGTCTAGCTAAATTTAGGTCAGCGCTTTTGCTTCTGGGATATCATCGATCATCAATTTTCAATCGGCGGAAAACTATTATCAATATCTCGTTAATTAGGATAATGTCAGGGAAAATTAATAATATAAGGAATTTTTTATTCATTTTTTTCAACTTAAGAGGCTTTGTCCTGAAAACTAGACATTATCGTTTCCATGTGAATAGCGTAGATCCACTGACTTTGAAATGTAGCGATTTGTTTGTAGTTCTCACAGAGAAAGTGATTATAAGGAAATCTTCAGGGTTAACTTCTCTAAGACATGTCTCTCCCTTATACAGTTATGACATGCGACAAAAAAACGTGGAAATTGCATAAATCTAAATAAATATGGTCGGTAACGCAATGTAGCGTTTGTTCTTATCGTTGTGTTGTCTGTTGCTGTCTCTGTACGCATGCGTAATTATGTCCCGTTGAGGGATCAGGTCGATAAGGACAGATAGGGTCAACATTTGTGTGTCACCGTTTGATACTGTTTTACCATGCATGCAAATATTCTCAATGAATATTAACATTGTATTGACGGAGACTCCTCAACAGGATTAAGAGATCGCTAGATCTCTAGTAACACACCGATAACCTCTTTTCTGTATTGACATTTGATGGAGGACATTTCTGATTGTTCTATAGTTCCTTCTTTTTTAAACACCTGCTCCAGCGCTCTTTTTTACCGCTCAGTCAAAGCATTGTTATATTGCAGTCCTATAAGGATGGAACAGTTATATAATGTCCCTACCATCGCTCACAAATCTAAAGATTAAACAGCTATATGATGTCCCGACCATCACTGACAAATCTAAAGATGAAATAGCTGTATGATGTCCCTACCATCACTGACAAATCTAAAGATGAAACATCTATATGATGTCCCTACCATCACTGACAAATCTAAAGATGAAACAGCTATATGATGTCCCTTACATCACTGACAAATCTAAAGATGAAACAGCTATATCATGTCCCTACCATCACTGACAAATCTAAAGATGAAACAGCTATATGATGTCCCTACCATCGCTGACAGATCTAAAGATGAAACAGCTATATGATGTCCCTACCATCGCTGACAGATCTAAAGATTAAACAGCTATATGATGTCCCGACCATCACTGACAAATCAAAAGATGAAACAGCTATATGATGTCCCGACCATCACTGACAAATCTAAAGATGAAAAAGTTATAAGATGTCCCTACTGATGAATGTAGGATTGACTAATCTAGAAGGATAGAATAGCTGAATGATGTCCCTACTAACGAATCTAGAAGGATAGAATACATTTTGTACCTGTATGATTTCCCTACAATCACTGACGAGTGTCACAAAGACTAAACAGCTGTGTTTTAGGCCCCGACAATCACTGGCTAACCATAGAAGGATGAAATGACTATGATCTCCCCACCATCAATTCCAAATCCATAACCAGCTGTGGTTATCACTAGTACGTCTTTGGCCCAATCCTACATATTATTATTAATGGTGTAAATAATGTTTACGTTATCATCTCTTCTGTTTGAAAGAGTTCCTACCCGAAGGTGTATAATCAGTGTTATTAGAATACCACTCCCATCTCAACGGATGCTTTTGTCCATGGCGGCATCAATTTGTTAGGCTATAGTAGTTAAGCCGTTGACCTATGTTTCTGTACACGGCATGTGTTTCGTGTCTCCCTGTGTGCTGTTCCCTGAGGACTGACATGTAAGCGTTCCTGTCATGGACTTTATCCTTTGATTATAAATAAATGCATGTCGACAACACAATTAATCAACATCTAGAAGCAGCATATGTCTCTCTTACACCATGTCGTGTGACTTGCGCCATAAACGTATTCCCAATAACTCCACGAATCAAACATCCCAAAGGAACTATTTGAGAGTTTGTTTTGCCTGCCTTTCGGGACTACTGTTTTACGTGTATAGCTTTAGAAGAGTGTTTTGGTCATAGTCGGTATACAGCTATGGTAACAGGATGTTTCTGGTGGTGGCGAATGCATGTATAAATGATACTGCCGCCGTAAAAGCGTTAAAACATGTACATAAATGCAAGTAATCAATTACCAGTAAAAGGCTATTTGGGAGAAGGACAACATGCTTTCAGCTTGTAAAATGATTTTAGACATATCCAATCTCATATTATGGATAATTGTTGTATTTTGCATTAGTGTTTATTTTCCTTCGGTCACTGTTGTTATTAACCGAATAAAAATTCACACAAAATGATAAAATAACAACAGCGACCGAACGACAATCCAAATTAATGGATAAAATAACAAAAGTGACTGAAAGAACATCAAACTAAAGGGAAATATAACAACATCGACCAAAGGAACATCAACACAAAGGGGAAATATAACAACATCGACCAGAGGAACATCAACACAAAGGGGGAATAAAACAACATCAACCAGAGGAACATCAACACAAAGGGGAAATATAACAACATCAACCAGGGGAACATCAACACAAAGGGGAAATATAACAACATCGACCAGAGGAACATCAACACAAAGAGAAATATAACAACATCAACCAGGGGAACATCAACACAAAGGGGAAATATAACAACATCGACCAGAGGAACATCAACACAAAGGGAAATATAACAACATCGACCAGAGGAACATCAACACAAAGGGGAAATATAATAACAGTGACCAAAGGAACATCAACACAAAGGGGGAATAAAACAACATCGACCAGAGGAACATCAACACAAAGGGGGAATAAAACAACATCGACCAGAGGAACATCAACACAAAGGGAAATATAACAACATCGACCAGAGGAACATCAACACAAAGGGAAATATAACAACATCGACCAAAGGAACATCAACACAAAGGGGAATATAACAACAGTGACCAAAGGAACATCAACACAAAGGGAAATATAACAACAGTGACCGAAGGAACATCAACACAAAGGGAAATATAACAACAGTGACCGAAGGAACATCAACACAAAGGGGAAATATAACAACAGTGACCAAAAGAACATCAACACAAAGGGGAAATATAACAACATCGACCAAAGGAACATCAACACAAAGGGGAAATATAACAACATCGACCAAAGGAACATCAACACAAAGGGGAAATATAACAACGTCGACCAGAGGAACATCGACACAAAGGGGAAATATAACAACATCGCCCAGAGGAACATCAACACAAAGGGGAATATAACAACATCGACCAAAGGAACATCAACAAAAAGGGGAAATATAACAACATCGACCAGAGGAACATCAACACAAAGGGAAATATAACAACATCGACCAAAGGAACATCAACACAAAGGGGAAATATAACAACATCGACCAGAGGAACATCAACACAAAGGGGAAATATAACAACAGTGACCGAAGGAACATCAACACCAAGGGAAATATAACAACATCGACCAGAGGAACATCAACACAAAGGGAAATATAACAACATCGACCAGAGGAACATCAACACAAAGGGAAATATAACAACATCGACCAGAGGAACATCAACACAAAGGGAAATATAACAACATCGACCAAAGGAACATCAACACAAAGGGGAAATATAACAACATCGACCAGAGGAACATCAACACAAAGGGGAAATATAACAACATCGACCAGAGGAACATCAACACAAAGGGAAATATAACAACATCGACCAGAGGAACATCAACACAAAGGGGAAATATAACAACATCAACCAGGGGAACATCAACACAAAGGGGAAATATAACAACATCGACCAGAGGAACATCAACACAAAGGGGAAATATAACAACATCGACCAGAGGAACATCAACACAAAGGGAAATATAACAACATCGACCAAAGGAACATCAACAAAAAAGGGGAAATATAACAACATCGACCAGAGGAACATCAACACAAAGGGGAAATATAACAACAGTGACCAAAGGAACATCAACACAAAGGGGAAATATAACAACATCGACCAAAGGAACATCAACACAAAGGGGAAATATAACAACATCGACCAAAGGAACAGCAACACAAAGGGGAAATATAACAACGTCGACCAGAGGAACATCGACACAAAGGGGAAATATAACAACATCGACCAGAGGAACATCAACACAAAGGGGAATATAACAACATCGACCAAAGGAACATCAACAAAAAGGGGAAATATAACAACATCGACCAGAGGAACATCAACACAAAGGGAAATATAACAACAGTGACCGAAGGAACATCAACACAAAGGGAAATATAACAACATCGACCAGAGGAATATCAACACAAAGGGGAAATATAACAACATCGACCAGAGGAACATCAACACAAAGAGGAAATATAACAACATCGACCAAAGGAACATCAACACAAAGGGGAAATATCACAACGTCGACCAGAGGAACATCAACACAAAGGGAAATATAACAACATCGACCAGAGGAACATCAACACAAAGGGAAATATAACAACATCGACCAAAGGGACATCAACACAAAGTGAAATATAACAACATCGACCAAAGGAACATCAACACAAAGGGGAAATATAACAACATCGACCAAAGGAACATCAACACAAAGGGAAATATAACAACATCGACCAAAGAAACATCAACACAAAGGGGAAATATAACAACATCGACCAAAGGAACATCAACACAAAGGGGAAATATAACAACATCGACCAGAGGAACATCAACACAAAGGGAAATATAACAACATCGACCAAAGGAACATCAACACAAAGGGGAAATATAACAACATCGACCAGAGGAACATCAACACAAAGGGAAATATAACAACATCGACCAAAGGAACATCAACACAAAGGGGAAATATAACAACATCAACCAGGGGAACATCAACACAAAGGGGAAATATAACAACATCGACCAGAGGAACATCAACACAAAGAGAAATATAACAACATCAACCAGGGGAACATCAACACAAAGGGGAAATATAACAACATCGACCAGAGGAACATCAACACAAAGGGAAATATAACAACATCGACCAAAGGAACATCAACACAAAGGGAAATATAATAACAGTGACCAAAGGAACATCAACACAAAGGGGGAATAAAACAACATCGACCAGAGGAACATCAACACAAAGGGGGAATAAAACAACATCGACCAGAGGAACATCAACACAAAGGGAAATATAACAACATCGACCAGAGGAACATCAACACAAAGGGAAATATAACAACATCGACCAAAGGAACATCAACACAAAGGGGAATATAACAACATCGACCAGAGGAACATCAACACAAAGGGAAATATAACAACAGTGACCGAAGGAACATCAACACAAAGGGGAAATATAACAACAGTGACCAAAAGAACATCAACACAAAGGGGAAATATAACAACATCGACCAAAGGAACATCAACACAAAGGGGAAATATAACAACATCGACCAAAGGAACATCAACACAAAGGGGAAATATAACAACGTCGACCAGAGGAACATCGACACAAAGGGGAAATATAACAACATCGCCCAGAGGAACATCAACACAAAGGGGAATATAACAACATCGACCAAAGGAACATCAACAAAAAGGGGAAATATAACAACATCGACCAGAGGAACATCAACACAAAGGGAAATATAACAACATCGACCAAAGGAACATCAACACAAAGGGGAAATATAACAACATCGACCAGAGGAACATCAACACAAAGGGGAAATATCACAACAGTGACCGAAGGAACATCAACACCAAGGGAAATATAACAACATCGACCAGAGGAACATCAACACAAAGGGAAATATAACAACATCGACCAGAGGAACATCAACACAAAGGGAAATATAACAACATCGACCAGAGGAACATCAACACAAAGGGAAATATAACAACATCGACCAAAGGAACATCAACACAAAGGGGAAATATAACAACATCGACCAGAGGAACATCAACACAAAGGGGAAATATAACAACATCGACCAGAGGAACATCAACACAAAGGGAAATATAACAACATCGACCAGAGGAACACCAACACAAAGGGGAAATATAACAACATCAACCAGGGGAACATCAACACAAAGGGGAAATATAACAACATCGACCAGAGGAACATCAACACAAAGGGGAAATATAACAACATCGACCAGAGGAACATCAACACAAAGGGAAATATAACAACATCGACCAAAGGAACATCAACAAAAAAGGGGAAATATAACAACATCGACCAGAGGAACATCAACACAAAGGGGAAATATAACAACAGTGACCAAAGGAACATCAACACAAAGGGGAAATATAACAACATCGACCAAAGGAACATCAACACAAAGGGGAAATATAACAACATCGACCAAAGGAACATCAACACAAAGGGGAAATATAACAACGTCGACCAGAGGAACATCGACACAAAGGGGAAATATAACAACATCGACCAGAGGAACATCAACACAAAGGGGAATATAACAACATCGACCAAAGGAACATCAACAAAAAGGGGAAATATAACAACATCGACCAGAGGAACATCAACACAAAGGGAAATATAACAACAGTGACCGAAGGAACATCAACACAAAGGGAAATATAACAACATCGACCAGAGGAATATCAACACAAAGGGGAAATATAACAACATCGACCAGAGGAACATCAACACAAAGAGGAAATATAACAACATCGACCAAAGGAACATCAACACAAAGGGGAAATATAACAACGTCGACCAGAGGAACATCAACACAAAGGGAAATATAACAACATCGACCAGAGGAACATCAACACAAAGGGAAATATAACAACATCGACCAAAGGGACATCAACACAAAGTGAAATATAACAACATCGACCAAAGGAACATCAACAAAAAGGGGAAATATAACAACATCGACCAAAGGAACATCAACACAAAGGGAAATATAACAACATCGACCAAAGGAACATCAACACAAAGGGGAAATATAACAACATCAACCAAAGGAACATCAACACAAAGGGGAAATATAACAACATCGACCAGAGGAACATCAACACAAAGGGAAATATAACAACATCGACCAAAGGAACATCAACACAAAGGGGAAATATAACAACATCGACCAGAGGAACATCAACACAAAGGGAAATATAACAACATCGACCAAAGGAACATCAACACAAAGGGGAAATATAACAACATCGACCAGAGGAACATCAACACAAAGGGAAATATAACAACATCGACCAAAGGAACATCATCACAAAGGGGAAATATAACAACATCGACCAGAGGAACATCAACACAAAGGGAAATATAACAACATCGACCAAGGAACATCAACACAAAGGGAAATATAACAACATCGACCAGAGGAACATCAACACAAAGGGGAAATATAACAACAGTGACCAAATTAACATCAACACAAAGGGAAATATAACAACATCGACAAAAGGAACATCGACACAAAGGGAAATATAACAACATCGACCAGAGGAACATCAACACAAAGGGGAAATATAACAACATCAACCAGAGGAACATCAACACAAAAGGAAATATAACAACATCGACCAGAGGAACATCAAAACAAAGGGAAATATAACAACATCGACCAAAGGAACATCAACACGAAGGGAAATATAACAACATCGACCAGAGGAACATCAACACAAAGGGAAATATAACAACATCGACCAAAGGAACATCAACACAAAGGGAAATATAACAACAGTTAACATAGGAACATCAACACAAAGTGAAGTATAACAACAGTGACCAAATTAACATCAACACAAAGGGAAATATAACAACATCGACCAGAGGAACATCAACACAAAGGGAAATATAACAACATCGACCAGAGGAACATCAACACAAAGGGGAAATATAACAACATCGACCAGAGGAACATCAACACAAAGGGAAATATAACAACAGTTAACATAGGAACATCAACACAAAGGGAAATATAACAACATCGACCAAAGGAACATCAACACAAAGGGAAATATAACAACATCGACCAAAGGAACATCAACACAAAGGGGAAATATAACAACATCGACCAGAGGAACATCAACACAAAGGGGAATATAACAACATCGACGAGAGGAACATCAACACAAAGGGAAATATAACAACATCGACCAGAGGAACATCAACACAAAGGGAAATATAACAACATCGACCAGAGGAACATCAACACAAAGGGGAAATATAACAACATCGACCAAAGGGAAATATAACAACATCGACCAGAGGAACATCAACACAAAGGGGAAATATAACAACATCAACACAAAGGGAAATATAACAACATCGACCAGAGGAACATCAACACAAAGGGGAAATATAACAACATCGACCAGAGGAACATCAACACAAAGGGAAATATAACAACAGTTAACATAGGAACATCAACACAAAGGGAAATATAACAACATCGACCAAAGGAACATCAACACAAAGGGAAATATAACAACATCGACCAAAGGAACATCAACACAAAGGGGAAATATAACAACATCGACCAGAGGAACATCAACACAAAGGGGAAATATAACAACATCGACCAGAGGAACATCAACACAAAGGGAAATATAACAACATCGACGAGAGGAACATCAACACAAAGGGAAATATAACAACATCGACCAGAGGAACATCAACACAAAGGGAAATATAACAACATCGACCAGAGGAACATCAACACAAAGGGAAATATAACAACAGTGAACATAGGAACATCAACACAAAGGGAAATATAACAACAGTGACCGAAGGAACATCAATACAAAGTGATATAATATTAACATCGACCGAACGATATAACAACAGCGACTGTTTTGACGTCCTGTTTAAACTGTCACTTATTTTCCGTATTGTTAAAAGTTTTTACGCACAGGTCATTGTTTTATTTATTTATCTCTATTTTTGCTCCGTATGTGAATGATGAATCTGGACAGTCTCTGGGAGCAGTTTGGAAAATGGTGTCCTGAGGTAGGATTTCGGCAATGTTTTGAATGTTTTGACGGATTATTTTCTTTGGATGTAGGTTAAGGATAAATGTTTCTTCATGACGATGGTATATAGTATGCGCTGTATCAGTTAGATTGAATGTGGTTTTAAGTAATTGAAGTGAGGTGGGTGCCGTTTCGCTCTTAATGGAGTTATCAGCCTTGTACTTTCCACAGTGCACATACTTCTTTCCGTATAAAAAAATAAAAATATTCTAGCGCCCATGATTTAGGTGTAGTCAAAAGACAGTAAGTCATTAATGGCAACGTTTTAATATTACAAATTGAACATCCTACCGTCCAAGTAGCGACCGACCAGTCGGTGTCGCTGAGCCCAATCGAGATCATTAGTGCGATGACGTTGCCTTAAAACGGGACTTGTGATTCTTTTAAGACATCTGATCATAGCAAGAGTTGCCTTTTAAGACAAATTGTTAACCTGCTGAGTTTGGGGCCTTTGTCAGTAATATGCATATTTTACCCAAAATTCAATGGGGTTCAACATTTTTTACTAAAAACATTCTTCTTGTCAAGTCTAGAGTTCTTTATAGTATCTAATAAGTGGATAACATGAAACGGCACTGGCATCAGTTGTCGACAAATTAACATCATATAGGTTCGCTTTACATACATATTCTATCAGATTTGGAAAGTTAAAAACCTGTCAATTATTAAGAAAAAGAAAAATAATGAGTTTTTAAAGTGAATACCTATTCTAGGTAAATTTTCCCTTTTCTCGGAGGAGGACATTTTTTTATAGCCTTAAAAATGGAGAGAAAAAAATCGGCTCGCGCCTACTACATAAACTATCATGGGGATGTTGAAATGATAATTATTTGCTAATTTTGCGGAGATGGCATACAATTTGTTGAGTGCGTAAAAAAATATCGGTCAAGGAATAGCTAAGTTTCGTTTCGAGTTTTAGTGCTATGAAACGATTTACATCTGGATGCGATTGGGTTATAGTGCTATGAATCGCAAAAAAATATGAATACGGATGCTTTATAGTGTTATAAATCGAAATAAGTATGAACACGATCGGGTTATATTGTTATGAACCGCGAAAAGTATGAATACGGTCGGTTTATAGTGCTATGAATCGCAATAAGTATGAATACGGTCAGTTTATAGTGCTATGAATCGCAATAAGTATGAACACGAACACTTTGACAGAAAAAGTCGCTGATGTTTCATTCCTGATTAAATTATCAACCTGTATTACGTTGTTGGCGTAATTGAAATAACTTGTTTAAAACATTAATACATTATTATGTAAGTACAAACAACAGAGGAAACGGTTCTAATCATTCATTGTCAGCCATTTGTAGGCCCTAGTGATTGTCAGATTACAGAATCGTCTGAAATAAAGCAAGCATGTACGCTAACCGATATATTTTAAGAAATATTATTTGTACCCATATAAACAGTGAGGTCTATAAGTAATATTCATTCGGCTCTGATTTGACTAAATACAGAAACGCCGTTACTCCAGTTTGTACAATCAACCAGACGTCGACATGTGTTTCCATGATGACCGCAATAATGTGGTGTTACTGCACTTTAAGACAAGATGACATTTTTTAACTGATTCTCCTGACAAATACTGTTACGGTAGCTGCGTGTTATCTATCATAGCATTTCCCCGCGTTTCGGAGAACAGCGGGAAATATTTGTCTTGTATACACGGAGTATACATTGGTCCGTATCGTGCAAAGGTTTTGGACCAATCAGAAAGAAGCACTTGTTACGGGTTTATTAAGGGTACGTGTATGGTTCATTCTAGCTTCGAACGTCGCACAGTTTGAGAAAACCTTAAGCATTGTCGGGCTGGTACACCTTCTGTTCGCCTAATATGGTTTTTAGGTTGGGTGGCGCGCTCGGTTTTTTAACATATATTTACGGTGATGGTCCATGTGAGATTATGATCGGGAGGAATGTTGACCGAGAAAAGAAAAGAAATGCAAGCGTATTTTCAGTTAATAATTTCATTTTATTGAATAAATGCCGACTCTCCCCATTTAATTGCTATTGGTGTGTAGGTTTAATGTATATCGAGATAATTTACATTTACGTATAGGAGTATATAGAGGACCTATATTTCTCAGTACGGTGGGAAAAAAACAAAAACGTATGAAACGATTATGCTATGAGTTCAGCTGATTTTACCTCCAAGCAGTTTCTGAGAAATGTAATCTGTATTTACTGTAGTAGCTATTTTTCAGTATTGTGGTAAGGGTTGGACTTGTATAATAACTCCAGCGGTTCATGCTATTTTCTTGTAATTCAATGGATGTTCATTTGCACGTAACCCAATACGGAATGCAGTTTGATGTTTCAATGTAATAATCGGTGTTAAATCCAAGACAATATCGTAGTTTGGAAGGTTACAGCATATGATATTATGGAGCGAAAGGTTATTGCTCTAAATCAGTGACATTGTGTGGAAAATTACAGCAGGTTTAAATATGCAGTGAAATGTCATTACTCCAAATCAATGATATTATTTGGAAAATTACAGCAGATTATATATTGTAGCGAAAGAGTTGGTCCAAATCAATTTCATAATTTAGAAGGCTACAGCACATGGAATTATATAGCAAAGGGTTATTGGCCCAAATCAATATCATTGTTTGGAAGGTTACAGCAAATTTATTAACGTAATTATTGGTAATTTGTACGAGTCAATATCCTAGTGTTCAAGACGGCAGTAGGTTTACATAATGGTAGGAACTGTGTTTTGATGTTGGGATTTTATTTGTGCACTAATACTATATAAACATGTTTATATCAAACAGCACCTGCTATCTGACATTCATTGATGCTACTATTTTTTTCTCATTAAGACGTCTGCTTTCTTAAACATTATCCATAATGTTCAAAGGAAGTATTTCATCAACACTCGAATGTATAGAAAGTGATACCAGAAAATTACCTCCTGCTATTAACTATATGCTGAGATTTCGTGCTTCACACCTCCTCCTGAAACGCCCGACTGTTCCTTCTGATCAAGTTTAATTTTGATAGGAAAATAATTCCATACTACTTCAAAGTGCCAGTGGGTGGTCTAATAGGACAAATCCCAATTTGTCGGAATTGATTCAGCTAACATTTTTATTAATTATTAAATTATTTGCTATATCAGCAGGATTTTAAAGGATTTAGGAAAACCACATTATCTAAAGTGTGGCAAAGCTGATATAAATACGTAATTATACAGGGTATCTTATACACATATCAGGGAACTGTACTGTTATGTAGTTCGATGCAGTGCTAGTGACCTGGGTAAAATTTGTTTGAAGTCTTACACCTTTAAGTTAAATATGTGCTTTTGATATTGGAGCTGGCTATAAGAAAGAGGACACAATCCGATGTGATTTGAAATCAGGTATTGTTGTCAAGTGATGGGAGTTGATGCATATTGTGATTAAATCAATTAATATCATTGCTTTAAACAATATGATCATATGTATAATCGGGTACAAATCTACTCTGAAGCCAAAGAATACCGACATGTGAACCAAATCGTAACTCTAACTCAAAATCAATTAACCTGGTGCAGTGATGAACAAATGATAAATCTAGACTGATACCATTGAAAAATAACAAAGACGATAGTGTCAGTTTGTTCCGGAGGGGATAGCGTCTTCAACACTCCATACCTATAAGGTTATATATTTTCATTATTTGTGTTGTAATTATCAAATTCCTCATTGTATATCGGTCTGATCCAGCGAATTTCCCTATGTAATATTTCCACATGTCATTAGTGTTATATACCCTGGAGCGATTTTCATTGACTTCGCCAGTCATATATCAATTGTGACGTTATTTTGATATAAACAACAACGTTGCATCAGGAATTGAAAATGGCACAGCAAAATGGCTGTCTGCGTTTGTTTGCTCCTCCATATTTTGACTTTAAAACCTGTGAAATGTTTGTTTTGTTTGTTTTGTTAGCTTTTCAATCAATGGTATTTTAAATCGGTTAACATTTCACATGATAGTTCATGCTACAAGCTCTGCAAGGCTCACAAGAAAAACTTCCAAGAGTCGTTTCATTAGTCTCATATGATATAAAAATCATTGAAGATGCCATGTTTATTCTGATTTGGAACGGTTAGTGTATGATTTATTTTGTGCGTCTTAAGAGACTAATTTCCTTTTTAAAAGTTGCTATGTCGCATCAAGCTCATCAAATTTCCATTAACCTACATGCTCGCAGATGATTCGTGACCTGATTGGACCATATAGACAGCTTCACGTATAAGCCGCATTTTGTTGATGTTGATGACGTCAAAGTGACATTCTAACATTCTACCATGTTTGCTTTGCAACGCCAGTTTTGATTGGTTTAAAATCATGTCTTATTTTCCCAATAATACACGCTCGTGCCAATAATACACGCTCGTGAGTCACGGCTGTTACAATTTTATATATCTAATATGAACTTATTTCATATATGGTTACAATAGCCGAGTAGGCTAATGGGTTAGTCTTTCATTAAATTTTTATCACGACGCGAGTTCGAATCCTACGGAGGCCCCCTTTTTTTCTTTTTTTTCCCTTCTTTTCTTTATCCTTTTTTTTTAAATTTTCATAATCAATGCCATATTATAGATGCTCTTGATCGTAGTACTGTAGTGCCTGTAAAGAAATGTATATTTCATCAACAAATAATACGATACTCAAGAAATAAATTACAAGGTTTTCCCGGGGTTTCTTTGCTGTTTTTCTATTAGAAAGAGGTCGATCTCAGAACTAAACAGTACATGGTAGAATTGAAATAATCAACTTTGACTCGTGTATTGTTGCAGGATATACAACTCGGACTCGGATATTTTGCAATTTTAATTAATAACTCAGGCCTGCGGCCTTCGTTATTAATTTAATTGCAAAATATCCTCGTCCTCGTTGTATATCCTGCAACAATACACGAATCATCGTTAATAATTTCTTAAGTATATGATATATATATATATATATATATTAAATCAGAGTACAACTACGACATGACATTCAAATCTTGTGCTGAGAATTAGATACGTGAAATAGCAACACAACTGACGACGGAAGACAACTCTATGACTCGTGCCCTGACCGGGCTCGAACTCACGATCTACGGCCCCCAATCGCCTTGCCAGAAATACCTGCAGCGGATACCGCTTCGCCTAATCACCGTTCATAAAACGTATCATATGCACTATGTGTTGGTGATCCGAAGGTACATAATTGAATTTCCTGCCGTAGTTGTACTAGTGATGAATATTTGTAATATGCGTACAATTCGCATCCATATATGTAAATACATAGCGATCCAGGTATTCATATCATCTAATAGACGACTTGTCACTATAATCATGTCGGGGTATCTGGCCGACCATCCATGTGTCATTGATTTGGCGCTGCTGTATAAGCTTTTCTTGCTCAGCGATTAGGTGCCGTATATGGTGAGTTCGAGGCCCGGTCAGGACACGAGTCATTAAGTTGTCTTCACTCTATAAGGTTTATATTTGACGTCACGAAAAATTATCCTTCCGGATTGGAAAACACAAATGATCAATGGAACTCGCAACAAATATGAAGTTATGCTGTGTAACAAGTGATTATCCTGACGGTGTAATGTATTCATTAAAACATTAATCAAACCAAATGAAGATTTTGTATTTTTTCCAAGAGTTATATTTTTGGCCGGTATATGTAGTAACATTTTCACAAGATGGCAGGCAAATTAATCATAACGCGCGTCATTCAATTTGTCGTCAATCCTGTGATATACTTTGTATAAGCCTGTTTCTGCTTATGAGTGCACTCCTACACCGACAGAACAAAATTTACAAAAAAAACTTTGTTTCTGTACACAATGTATTTATGTTTATCATTACATATAGGCACGCTCTATTTGATTCCAGATTAGCTAACATATAAAAGAGGCATTCCGATTTCCGCATTGGCTGGATTTATAAAAACAATTAATTTATTTCGGAAATCAGCCTTCGTGGTGCTACATCCAGTAACTTATCATGGCAGCCATATTGAACAGGAGATTACAATGAAGTAGAACCACTGTTAAAATATACGAGAAAGACTCCTTATTACCAGACAAACCTAAGTATGATATAGAAAATCTACAAAATCTCTAAAATCAGGTCACAGTTAACTATTTTTTCACACTATTTGCATACTATGACTTTATATAAAAAAAACACACACTTATCTTTTAGAGAAAAATGGGTAAAAAATAATCTCGGGGGTGAAACATTTTTTGAAAAATGAAAAAAGGTAACATACTTTGGTATAACAATTTTATTACATGAGCAGGTTTTTTTTAAACAAAAGTTGATTTTTGACGTGATTGTACAATATGGTTTACATATGTATGGTCACAAATACTCTTGGATATGCTTCAATTACGGACATCTAACCATTTCATCTGAAAAGATTGTCATCTACACTTTCAAAACTCACCCGTGGAAAAGCAATTATTTCGTGTAGCCTATTCTCCATCGTACCGTGTGGTTAACAAGAGATTTACTAACGACCGGGGACTACTTTTACACGCGGAATGACACAGGGTCAAGTCACCCGGGAAACACTGATCGTTATAGGCCTACATCGCTGTTGAATCGGTCGTTATTCCATCATGGTGTGCGATCCAGGATCCAAATAGATAGTGCTGTCATGTCCATAAATATGAAGTGTTGATGGATTACTCCTCGTCGTCCACATAGCTCTCTTTGGTAGACAGCCATACCTCGAGGGATCAATATGCCATCTTACAACAATGACCGGGACACGTTAGTTATGGCTGCTACAGTTTCATCAGAAATTAATCACTGATGATGGGCTACCAACCAACAAGTTAGCATAAATGTATCTACAGAATGAAAATGATATAACGACTATGATTAATTTTGTTCCCAGCCAAAACATCTCGTTAATGACGTTAGACATATCAGTTCACAAAATCTCTCTCAAGGTTCTATGAATATAGGTATCGCAGACATTGCCCGCCAGTTAACACAAGTCTGACACGAAGTCTCTTTCCACGGGGCGGGCCGAGGTGACAGAAGCAGGGCGGAATAAAGTAAATATAAGCAAATGTGACGTAATTAAGACATTGGCCTTGGCCTGGGGGTTGTATAGACTTTACACACGTATAATTAACTTATGCGGATCACTCTGTCTTTGGTCATCTGTAAATAGACAAAAATCAAGCCATTAGTATGTGATTAATAGCACCGAGATAGTACAAAGTCTAGTTCGACATATGATCGATAACATCGATATGCTGGGAGTGAACGATATCTGTTTATGTATATGATGGATATGTATAGCTTCCAAATGTCTATTTAACTTTTTAAAATGCTGTTTCAGTAAGGGAAGTATTTCTTATAAATTTGAAGCCTTAAGATCGCATTTAGAAATACAGTTTTGGAACTTACTATGTTTTAGTACTTTGTAAATGTATTGTCAATGACATTGACTGAAAACACAATACCGTCAAGTAAGCTTCAACTACACTTTAAGTTAGTCAGAGAGGGGGAAACGAATAAAGTATGTACAACTTACAATAACTTTAATAGTTGATACATCTTAAGATTACTACTCCACCTTAGAATAGCTGGTATATTGCATTGCGTTATCTACCTTATCTACAAATGTACCTCGTTCAAATCCGGCGCATACCAGCAGAACAATAGGATGGTCGGAGGTTGAGATTCAAGCTTGGATACTATTGTTCCACCTTTTTAAACTTCCCGACTATCTTATCAAACAAACAGCATTGCTTCTTACCTATTTCATTTAATTAGTAGATCCAAGAGCTAGTTCATGTCTTCTAAACATCGCCAAAGTAAGGTTGTAAGGGTCAATAACTACAATGAACTACTCCATAAAATAAGATGGCATTAAAACCAGTTACAAACACGACGTTCTCTGGAGTTCATTCATCCGTAGAACCACCAGAACACGCTGAACATTCTCTGCTACTAGGTACAGGTTCAAGAAAACGCTTGTTATCATAAGTTGTTTGAGCAAACTGTTGCAAACGTGTTTTTGAGGTAGCAGATAATCGGTTAGTGTTGGTGTTCCATTTACTGTTGATGACAGTGCTTTGACGTCGGAGGATCACTGTTTCGTTCGTACAGGAGCTGCTGAGTCGGGGCATGGCATGTTTCAGACATCCACAGCATGGCATCCACATGTAAAACAGTGTTGCCAAGTCAGCCTGTAACAAAAAATTACATGGATAAGAAAAATTATAAAACATTAAAAACATGTATTTACCACTGTCATTATTATAATAAAATAAACAAATACAAATAATGAGTTATTTTGAATAATGAAACCATAACACGATATTTACACTTAATTCAATAATGTTCATGTGTTGATACTATACCAAAATCTAAGGACCTTCTTTTTACAAAATAAATTCCGGAAAACAGAATATAATCATCTTTGTTTCTTTTTTTCACACATATTATCGATTTTTAATTTTAAATACAGTTTAATTTGCTTGTTTGTATTTTCTGATGGTTTTTGCACAGTTTGGTGTAGTATCGTGTTCGTGTTATCGTAACGACTAAAAATCATCCTTTTATCGCGATAAAGCGCCAAGGGTGCAGTTTCCAGCAGAACGCTAACTAGACTTCCACATCTTCGTACCCCTTAACAACGATCTGAATTTGGAGAGTAACCTTATCCCCGTACTGTCTACTTATGTTCTAATTAGTAAATAGCCCAGCCACTTACTCTACCACATCAGCATTTGTCAACAAACTAAACAATGTCGACAATTACTATAATGTCAACAAACTTAACAATCTATCACACTCACTAAACCAAAAAATCCACCACATACACCCACCAAACCAAGCAATGCATAATACACAACAAACAAAACAATACATTACACTCAACAAACAAAACAATACATCACACTCAACAAACAAAACAAAACATCACACTCAGTAAACAAGCCAAAACATCACACTCAAAAAACAAAACAAAACATCCCACTCAACAAACAAAACAAAACATCCCACTCAACAAACAAAACAAAACATAACACTCAGTAAACAAAACAAAACATCACACTCAACAAACAAAACAATACATTACACTCAACAAAACAAAACATCACACTCAACAAACAAAACAAAACATCACACTCAACAAACAAAACATCAAACTCAACAAACAAAACAAAACATCACACTCAACAAACAAACCAATACATCACACTCAACAAACAAAACCATACATTACACTCACCAAACAAAACAAAACATCACACTCAACAAACAAAACAATACATTAATTACACTCACCAAACAAAACAATACATTACACTCAACAAACAAAACAATTCAATTCATCAAATTCAACAAACAAAACAATTCATCACATTGTCAGCTAGGAAAGACGTCTTCCTGTTTTGTTGATTTACACGCCCCTGCACGACAATTAGTTATTTTGGTATCATACATTGCTAACCGGTTTCCTAAATGACTGCTAATTTAGCTGTTAATACCCTACAATGTTTGAGAAGGAAGGAATTTTAATCTTGAGACAATTACGAAGGACCATTTTGCAATAAATAATGTTGAAAGTGGCATATTGTGATGCTGAGGTGCGTCATTGGCATTTTGCTATTTTTACTTTGGACCAGATACTGGGAGTCGTCTTCAGTCATACATAACTATACTAGTGACATGTCGCGGATGTCACTGC
Organism: Pecten maximus; assembly: GCF_902652985.1. Lineage (NCBI taxonomy): Eukaryota > Metazoa > Mollusca > Bivalvia > Pectinida > Pectinidae > Pecten > Pecten maximus. The sequence goes on from NC_047015.1 coordinate 21,311,271, forward strand.
GTGATTGGCAAAACTATATATACAATAAGGAAGTCACTAAAGTATTGTTTTCAGTGCGATCTTTCTATAAATGGTTACTTTCCTATTTTCTATTTCCGGAAGGATTAATTGCTTCTTTTCTCTGACGTAAAATATGACCAGTTTTATGCAATAAATATTTAATCACGAAATGTGATATATTAACAAAACAGTGATGGTCATTTTATCTTTTTAAGAATTTAGCATATAATGATCAATACTATAAATGCTTAAAATGTTTTGAAATTTAATGATGCAAGAAAACAACTAAATAATTGTAAAGAACGCAGTCAGTATTAATCCCATTTCACGTAAAACTACAAATATTGATCTGAATGTTGCCCCTTTTGAAATAATATGTTCTTTTTAATCCGCTTGATCAGGTGCTTAACCGTCTCTCTGACGTACATTACGCAGATTTGTATGACTTTTAATAAACAGAAGATAAAAACACGCGAGAAAATGTATGTTATTAACAAGGTTTATTATCAAACATGCTGTCATTCCAGAAGCTGCCCAGATGGTTTCCTGCTACAACAAATGAAATGTTTACCGGGAGGCGTATGTTCGCACTGAACTCCGTGATGTAATGTGTTGTGATCACTGTAGGTGGCACCTGTTAGACAACCACCGTGAACCTTCTCCACATTACAAACGAACACCCTTAAATGTCGAAATCATCCTGATAGATAGCGTTAACCAGAGTGCTATGTGTATTACAGTCAACACTGTTTAAATATTTACACTAACTGGCCGTCCTTCCCATCACTTAAATCCTACCGCCGTTTATCATTTCGTTAGGGGCTGTCTACACTGAGGTTCACTTGGAGCATACCGGCGGAAAATCGTCCTTTATAAGGCTGATTAGTGACATCAGAGACAACTTCTGTTATTGGATAATTTCAGGAACGAGGAAGGATTTTGTACTTTCTGGTGGTGATGAATAGAGTCGATTCCTCGTGTGAATCGTGCCAGACATATTCTCTAAGCAACCAGCAAATTATTGATCTAGTCATTAAATGGTCCATTTAATGGACATTTCTCATAACCATACCATTTTAACCTAAAAGTAAAACATTAATAAAATGTATCGATCACCCTACAACTCCGTATTAATTCTAATTAGACATCAGCTATAAAAATGCCGAGTAGCCAAAACAGAATAATGCGATTTATTACCAATCTCGAAATCGTGGTACAGTTCCCAGAAATTTTACTGATAAAATTGAGGTATAAAATTGTATAGCATTCTGATTATAAATCAACGGACGATACAAAATAGCGATATCGATGTGGTACACAATCCAGAGTAATTTTATACGCCATACCCTGCAATCAGACTACGCTGAAAGCGATTTTGTTGTCATCCTCTAATATGCATTACACTATATCATGGAAAACAAAGATTAATATATAGTTAAGTGTTGTACATAGTTTTTGTCAGATTTAGTCTCATTTATGATAAGTAATATTTGGAATTGGAAGATATAACACGAGCATGTATGTTTGGCTGCTGATTCCATCAACCCAGTGTTATACTGATTTGTACCCCCTTTCTAGTAGCAGGTGACTACCTAACTTTGGTCCGTGGTACGCTGTTTAAAGCAATGAAGTAAAAACAAATGTCGAACATAACATTTTCCGGGAAATATAATGGGCAGGCATTGACCACTCACATCGGACTCCCAAATTCCCCCCCAAAAGAAGCTAGTTAACATATAACTTACCCTAAAACTTTCATTTGTAAATCCATATATGACTGGGTTAGCAAAACTGTTGGACATGGCTAGCCAGTGGACACAGAGAAATACGGCCATCGTTAACATTTGGTCGCCATTTTGGAAGACACTCGGGTAAAAGTCCATGATGATGACAAATACATGGATTGGCAGCCAGCATATCCCGAACACAGCCACCACGATTACCAGCATCTTAACGATCTACAAATAGAAATGTATTTTGTCTTTAGAACAGTAAATATACACTTCAGCGACAACACAGGTTTTAAAATAATAAATGATTTAGAATTGTTTAAATTCGATGCGAGTTCTGTTCGATAATCAACATTTTCCAGCGAGCAAAATGTGAATTGAATGAATTATCAAAAACGAAGGCCGCATGATATAGTGTAACGCTACAAATATAACCTTTTTTTTCTTTTTTACATTTTTATTTATTTTATTGAATTTGTTTCGGGTACTCGTTGGTACAACTTAATTACACATGTATGATATATGTGTGTGTGTATATATATATATTAACGGTTTTCCGATCTATTTGATTTAAACCGTCTTCATCAATGAATTTGGTGAAATGAAAGTAACGTACAATTACAGAATAAGTATGCATGTATAAAATGTCAGTCGAAGGCAACCTGCTGGATACTAGGTTAACGTGCGATCGAACCTATATGTACAAAAATTAGTGATGTGCGCATTTTATCTCCGTCGCCGATATTACTTATACAGAACACATTAATGGCGAAACGTTGATATTGTCAGTTTCTATCTTTGACAGACATCTTTCCCAATTTCAGAAAGCCAGATGTCATATTCCATACATATGCTACAAAAATTACCGGCTTTACTCTTTGATCTTGTCAACACAATTCGTTTAGGTCCACAGTGGTAAATCGATTGTTTCCAATGCACAATGAATCGAAAACCGACACATATCGTATCTTTGTCATGTTTTCATAGAAATGACATACTAATAGTTGTTTTCATCGTTGAAAGAAATTCCAAAAAAGATTGGAGCTTCAAACATTGTCAAGTTTTTAGTTTTAATTTCATCAAACATGTTGAAATTAACTTTGATGTACAATGCAACTACTTTATCAATATGTGTCTGACCGAATGTAATTTTAAATTTTAATTATATACATTATGTAAGTAGAGGCAACATTTTGATAGAAACATTATTTTTTTCATATGCATGTTCCAATGTGAACCATAAGTCTGCATAAAAAATGTTCTATTTGTTTACTCGAGTTAAATTTTACATTCGAAGGAGAAATAATGAAGGCGATGTAAAGAGATAGCACGGCCCAGTTTGTGGGACATAGAGACAATACACTAACTACAAACACCACTGACAAATACATTAAAGTTGTATGTTCGAATCAGACTTCTAAAGATATCCCTATCAAAATAATTGTACTCCGAATAATTTGATTTATTAATTGTTCATGTATATGAGTATAATTTTGCAAATTCATGTAAATGCTATGTGTTGGGATACCGTTTCAAAAAACACCTAAAACAGTAGAAGTAATATATAAAGAGCAGGTGCCCCGCAAGAATAAACGTCTTCTGCTTCATCGACGATGCCCAACATACAAATCAAGGTCAAATCCAATTGAAGTCGCAATCTCAAATGAGAGTTAGGGTGGTGACAACGAAACCATTTGGTATATTAACAAGCATCAAACAGGTCTGATTTTATATCACGTAAGGAAATAGAATATTTCCCAATGAGCTCATGGGTGTCAACGATAGATCTTTCTCGTGAGTTTAATCAGCCTGTATTTCTCAAAGTTTTAATCAATGTGTATCATATTCGGAAGTAAGATATGTGATTGTCCGTGGTATGATTCAGAAGGACACAGACATAATTGTCCGGATTTGTAATATCATTATCGGACGTAGGATACGTGATTGTCCGTGGTATGATACAGAAGGACAGACATAATTGTCCGAATTTGTAATATTATTATCAGACGTAGGATACGTGATTGTCCGTGGTATGATACAGAAGGACACAGACATAATTGTCCGGATTTGTAATATTATTATCGGACGTAGGATACGTGATTGTCGTGGTATGATACAGAAGGGCACAGACATAATTGTCCAGACTTGTAATATCATTATCGGACGTAGGATACGTGATTGTCCGTGGTATGATACAGAAGGACACAGACATAATTGTCCAGACTTGTAATATCATTATCGGACGTAGGATACGTGATTGTCCGTGGTATGATACAGAAGGACAGACATAATTGTCCGAATTTGTAATATTATTATCGGACGTAGGATACGTGATTGTCCGTGGTATGATTCAGAAGGACACAGACATAATTGTCCGGATTTGTAATATCATTATCGGACGTAGGATACGTGATTGTCCGTGGTATGATACAGAAGGACACAGACATAATTGTCCGGATTTGTAATATCATTATCGGACGTAGGATACGTGATTGTCCGTGGTATGATACAGAAGGACACAGACATAATTGTCCGGATTTGTAATATTATTATCAGACGTAGGATACGTGATTGTCCGTGGTATGATTCAGAAGGACACAGCCATAATTGTCCGAATTTGTAATATTATTATCAGACGTAGGATACGTGATTGTCCGTGGTATGATACAGAAGGACAGACATAATTGTCCGAATTTGTAATATTATTATCGGACGTAGGATACGTGATTGTCCGTGGTATGATACAGAAGGACAGACATAATTGTCCGAATTTGTAATATTATTATCGGACGTAGGATACGTGATTGTCCGTGGTATGATACAGAAGGACACAGACATAATTGTCCGAATTTGTAATATTATTATCAGACGTAGGATACGTGATTGTCCGTGGTATGATACAGAAGGACACAGACATAATTGTCCGAATTTGTAATATTATTATCAGACGTAGGATACGTGATTGTCCGTGGTATGATACAGAAGGACAGACATAATTGTCCGAATTTGTAATATTATTATCAGACGTAGGATACGTGATTGTCCGTGGTATGATACAGAAGGACACAGACATAATTGTCCGGATTTGTAATATTATTATCGGACGTAGGATACTTGATTGTCCGTGGTATGATACAGAAGGACACGGACATAATTGTCCGGATTTGTAATATTATTAGCCCTTGGGTCATGAAGTGTAGTCATTGTCCTTATTGACCTGAAGAGTTCGGTGTGGCAGTAAAACAAAGTTTACGTCGGTGATGTGACATCGTCCGCACCATTTTATTAATAAAAGCTGACATCGTTGAATATATGAATAAAGAAGTCATTTCTGTCGTCGGATTTTGTAATGTAGGGGTTGATGGAAGTACGTAACGACATATTCTATTGATTATTCAGACTATAAGTTTGCTCATTTGGCGCGACTCCATACTAAATACCTCACACTTAGATATACATACTTAATGTAATAACATCGTTGATCGGTACCACATTGAAATATTGCTTAATATCTAAACTTAATGAGAAATGTGGGCATTACAGCCAAACCTATATATCGTGATATGGCGAATTCGTTAATGACTTAGTTATTTTACCATATTAGATTTATATAACACACTTCCTTATATGTGTTTGGTTTGCCATTGCTTTAGAACCTTGAGGTTACGTACTACATTGTTCGGTATTGTTTAGTATACGTTCTGCTATTCATACATACTGATTTAGGACTGGAATGGGAATTCAATTTTATAATAAAATATATATATTTTGAAATTAATCATAATCCAAAGTTCTTTAGCGAAGCGCAATAGCACGTGCTGTTTTATAAGTGGCAATGATGTCATATATTAGCGGTTATAATTCAATGTCTAAGCATCATTGTCATGGTATGGTTGAAGGACCCGAGACTTCCTTAATTCTGCAGGTCTGGTTATGGCTGATCTAGGTATATCACAACTTGTATTTGTAAGATATGTTACTTATTACACTGTGACAGCCACAGGCACGCTGATTTGACAAGTTTGCACGGCTGATAAAAACACTGTCAATGTTACAAAGAAACGAAATGGTTATAGAACGGACGTCGTTATCATACTTATGTCAGATCGGGATGATAAACCTTTCAGCAGTCACGTGACGCGTAAAACGGCAAAATACTTCAAATTTATACCTGTATACCTTAAAGTAAAGAGCAAAAGGGAGATTGTCCATGCAATTGTCAAATGTTATACCATACTTCAATCCTAAATAACGTAGCTTATTAATTTGTCCAGTTATTATTTCAATGCTCTCAATATCAAACTAAATAAATAAATGAAAGAATAAATACAGACGTGAAAAATACATAGATAAATACAGAAAGAAATAAACGAATGCTAAAGTGAATTAAGAAATAAATAAATGCAGAAATGAGTAAATAAATAAAGTTACAAATAAGCTATAACCTTACATAGCGTATATAAATATTACTATGGTACTCAATAATATCCCTGCCCTTCCGACATTCAAAAGAAGCAGTGGAACAATATAACAAAAACTAACACAAAATTATTGTTTATGGCTGTGAATCGATGTCGGTAGATTTTCCTTCTCCCATAGATTTGAATATGGTTATGAAATATTGCATATTTTCGCAAGCTAGATAGCATGCACTCCAGTAATTTCAATATGAATGGCCGTTTCACATGCAATATCTAACATATATGTATTGGTAGGATTTTGAGGCGAGCAGCTAGCTATAGCTCTACAGCGGTGATTAACGTAACGTTGCGGTAGGAATAACATGTGTAAGGAATGCAATTTAATTACGAACTAATTATTACATATGGAAATGGTCATAACCAATTGGATGATATTTAAACATTTTCCAACATATGTTTATAGTAGGGCCTCCCAAATATTAGCGCTATGCTTTCCCCCATTTTCCAGCGTACTTAACACATTTCTAGTAATAATGATATATAACGCTCAGAAAGCTACTGGTGTCGCAGAGAACTTTAATAGTTTATTATTTACTTACAAATATTTCTTTCCAGTAAAATAATGACAATATCAATCTGACGATACCACTGGGTTACTATGAACAGTACATACACGTAGACATATAGAGGCTTGAACAGTAACATAATATTCAAAAGCTGAATCCGCACCAAGAGAGTGATATATGATATTGCTTATTTTTTTACACGTGTATATATGCGTTCTTTAGGTCTGTTGAGAAAAAGTAGGTCATTATCAAGCCAGATCAATATGCAGTTACTTAATTTCAGGAACATCCAATAAGATTTTCTGGATTGAAGCTACATATATATAAAAATCTGCCCGAAAATTATTTTCCTGAATAAAATGTAGATTTAAGAATAGAAAAATGGACAAAAAGTATATTCTTAATTGTCCATTGGAAACGTTTGAGGCGTTTAATCATATTGGTACGTATGCATTTTATTGTCATGCATTTCATATAGACGCGTCATAATCAATGTTTCGTCTAATTAAATGCTATCCATAACTAATTTTCGTTAACTGCTATTATAATATATTTAAAGGCTTGAATAACCCGTTTATGTCTTATAAACATATTTGTACAAACACGTATTGAGAACCTCCAAAGACTTCTTATTGTACACATACTGATCATATCAATCAAATACACATGTAATGAAAACGGATAGGAGCGTAATATATTTACTAAGTGAAATCGACCTAATATATTTATAAACAAAAAAATAATTTCCTCTCGATAAGTTACAGCGATATTTTAAGGGAAGAACATCCCTCTAGATAGATCCGTTGATTCGATAAAAATGAAATGATACATTCTATTTTTGTACAATATTACAAATAGTATGCACATATAGCTGATTTGTAGTCATAAAACAAATCTTCTTCTGGGAACTAATGCGAAAATAGGATAGCTGAGCAGACAACAGCAGATGAAGGACCAAATCAAAACCATAAAACCAGATAAACACAAAAGTATGATATCTTTTATAGAAATCGACTCATTTTAACGGAATTTACCTTTAAGGTATTTTATAGGAGAAAGATACAATCGGAGCTTTATTATCACGTCTCGGAGTCCGTAACGAAATACACGAAAATAGCATCCATCTATTACATTATATGACAGTAAGCTGTAGAAATAGAGCTGCTAATTTATCACTCAATTCTCTCCTATTTCTTATACTAAGAGAGACCCCACCAGTCATAGCCAATCACACAGACTGTTAAACTATTTTACGATTATTGTGCATAACTAAAGTCATTTTAATCATGATTAAATTGATTTATCAACAAAATTGGGAAGAGGGGTATGTAAAAGGCAACCAGGCACGATGTCTTACTGATAATGAGTCCATTGATAATTTGATATATCTGTAATGAAATAGTTCATTGTTATTGACAGACATTGCTCTTATATAGTCCTTGAAGAGCTGTATCGTCCTGATCAACAGCTGTGTACAATGTCCTTTACAACAACTTACATCAATTATTAGAATACCTAACTATGCACCATCTCGTCACGGCACACAGGAAATCCTGATAGTTACAAACACAATCATTCAGGACTGTTTCGGAGAAGACGGTGATATGATCTGGTTCTACCGATGATGAAGACTATACATCATCTTATCGCTTTCCTGTCATCTAGAAGCGGTGGCTCCAATGTTACAGAGGTGTCCCACATTAAATCACCTCTACAATGTTGTTGCGGGTAAATCTCAATATTCTTTACTCAAACTCCTACCTCCCTCCTCCCTCCCTCCTACCTCCCTCCTACCTCCTACCTTGTACATCCTACCTCATTCCTCCTACCTTCAGAGGATAACCACAGACAGCGTCCTTATCAAATAGCACTGACTGCTCGTTTGTTATAAGTTACAAGTCTTCACAAACACAGGCGAACGAACACGCTTCAGAGTAAATCATAAAGTGCTGACTGTTTAAAACAGATTTTTGCAAACGGTTTTGCTAACATTATATTGGGTTTGATATGTGAACCCTGTCACTTATACCTTCTGTTTGTAATACAAGTTGGTGTTACATTTTAAAACATTGGTAATAATGCAAACATATGTATCAATAATGGATGGTTCAAATATGTGTGCGATCATAGTTGAATTACCTTTGAACAGATTATACCATATATATACATAATGAAACATGATTGCTTAGTTCTTATCTGTTTGGTAAACATAAATATACATGTGGGACAAATTATGCACTAATATCAATTTTATCAAAAGGCAAACTTGTTCTCCTGTAATAAGACGCTTATTTTTCACAACGTCAGTTGAAGCAATGCAAACCAGGCACATACATAGTGATACTTTACATCATCAGACGTTCGACACGCTATAATGTAATCTCACCAAAACCCTAATTAGGAACACTTCCACTAATTATCACTGAAGCTGCCTTTGAAATTATCCCTGAACTTTTGAAACCAATATATGTCTTCAACAACTAAGCTCAACATAGCCTAGCTACGGCTCCCTGATTGGTTTCCTGATTGTAGTAACATGTACAACAGCTATGTCTGGGGACTGTTGCTGTTTAACGATTAGTTTAGATATTGTTCTCGTCAGAACACGGATACCACAACTGGAAAAATATCGGTAGCATATTTCTTACCTGTTATATTACAAATTTAAATTCCAAGACGTTTATAAGCTGGCTACTTTAGCGAAGTATTAATCTCGGACATCTTAACGATGACGGCAATTTCGAATCAATTATTTTGAACCGACTGAGCGTTAATAAGCATCGTCTGAGAGCTAGTTATAACTGTTAAATGTGCCGATGTATGGACTCTATAGTATCACGTAATAAATATAAACATAGTCACCCGGACACCTTTAATCAAATGTTGACAGGAAACATACAAGACTGTTTCTGTTTTGGGAACTATTCAATCAGGATCTCCTCATATATCGATATAAATGTATTAACCCACCCAATCAATGACACCTGTGTCTCCTAGTATATTAATCTCCCGCCAAATGCTCACGCCGTATGACGTATGACCTATCGGTAGATGCACGTGCATCATCATACGTTTATGGTTATGATGCATGCCGGCTATCCGATGCTGCAACTTCTACATTCCAGATTGTATCCAGATAGTATCACATATTCGTTTCCCTGTCCCTGAATGTTTTCTGTCAAACAAAGCTGTATGCTAACAAATGATTAGCATCTCTTTGTTTGTGAAAACCTAATTAGAACTGGTTCTTGGGTGCACCATTTAGCCAATGCATATTCTATGATTCATAAGCCAAAGCAAATCCCTGTCGTAAGTTGGCAGATTCTGTAGTGAAGTATTCATACATAACAATAGCCACGTTATATATGACATCTTTCATTTTATTTCTCTGAAATCATATATTGATAAAGAGCACAAACACATTTGATTTTTTCTCGTGAATTGTGTACTGATACAGTTATATCATAATTGATAATATGAAAAACATTTCAACGTATACTACACATCAGGTTTGTTATATTTGCTCACTACATATTAACAAGCACGAACTATGCTATCTCTGTACGTTGGTATACATATATGAGAAGTATATTGTTGAAATCCATATATAAACCAATGTTCTTCACATGGATTTTTTTTTCATATTTAAGTGTCACTTTTCGTTCAATCAAGCGAATCATGACTAGACCCTATCAAAGTAATTTGAAAAGGTCAGGAAGCAATTGAAAAGATCGAACTAAGAAATAGATAGACACTTGTGCCTTTATCAGAGAATATCAATAGAGAGATGGTTCGCTCTCCTGTGAATCTAGCAGTGCTTTTATCAAACACGACCCAATATTCAAAGAGTGTCGTCAATACTATACTATTAAATTCATCAATGGCCAGCTCTACACTGTTCATACAGTACACTCATTACACGGCTACATTAAAAGCTACCAATAACAAAGATATGGCAATAAGGCAATTTGTTTGTGTCGTCTGACATGCGTTTCGGTAGATGCGTGCCGGTTTGGAGTCGTGACGCTTCTTGACCACAGCTAGCTATTTGGCACAAAAGATTAAAAAGGCAATATCAGATGAACACGAAATGCACACGTCTTTAGACCTTATACGACTTGTCTAGACACTGAGAAGCACTAATTAAAAGGGAGATGGGCCAACACAGGACTCCGAAATGAATTGTCAAAATCATTGAACGGGAAAGGCATTCATCATTTTCGACAATACATATTCGCCTCTCTTTAACAAGGAATGGTCATGTACTGTAAACATAGGAGGACAGTGCAGAAGAACTCAGTGCTGGAATCATTGCCACTATGATTTGGTTGATGTTGTAAACGCCCGCGTTTTATCGCTTAAAAAATATGGCGAATCCGTTTCAATTTCACACAGATAAAAGAAATAAGCATGCTATTTGTAAGAATTTGTAAGAATGATTACAAGACAAATATCGGATGGCAAAAATGAAATGAGGATGGATCAAATAAACCCACCAGTTAATTGCATTATGGTTCTTTGAATGCTTGGGGACTATGTCGATGTCGGCTCATACAATGTATTCATAGATTTTAAAACAGATTCTTCTTTTGAAATCGAAATTGCTAGGTTACAGACACTGAAGGAATCTTTAAAAAGACTTCTTTTTTCAGATATCGCCGGTTTTCGAAAACATCTGCTGAAACATGTATTGATTCACGTAATCAATTCAATTCATTGGTTTATTTTTGAAACAGGGTGAAATATGAATATTTTAGTTTGTCCCCAAATAAAAACAATAACACTCAGAAACAATGTTGATGCTTAATGCAATTATAATGTAGATCCCATAGTCCTCAAACTGAATTTTAATAACATGCCAATAATTATAATGTAGATCCCATAGTCCTCAAACTGAATTTTAATAACATGCCAATAATCATGTTATACTCAATCATGCCAATGAATTCTTCTACTACAATAAATCAACTAGATTACATTTGAAATGCTGCAAAGATTGAATTGTAAACATTAATAATCTTGCGCCAAGATCACTTGTCGTTTTTGAGAATACTCATTAACTTCTATAGAGTAAAGCACATACGTCTTAGTAATTCCTGTTTTTCTCAGTAAGATCTGCCCTAAAGGTATGGAGTAGGAATTGATTGTATGCACTGTCCCACTACATGATCGAAATTCGGGGTCTTATCTTTTCTCTTTTTCCTTTGTCTCTTTGACGCTGGCACCCTTTTGATTTGATTTTTATTTTTATTTTATTTATATATTTTATCCCCCCCCCCCCCCCCCCCCCCCCCTTAAGTTGGTCGTTCGCTGCTGTGAGCCGGTTGTCAGCTAAACATGTCTTCAGCAGTATGCTTCAGTGAGTTAGCACTATAAATCGGCATCAGTTCGGCTCTATAAGGACTCAAGAGGAAACAAAAACGAATATACAAGAACCTCCAAAAACACCTAAATACTACATGCATGCGTGTCCCGTACCTGGGAGGCCGTCCTTTAATTACCATAGATTGTGATACATGTAGGACGTTAAGTAATACAAAGATAAACTAATGTCAATCGGCTTTAAGCAACAATAACACACAACCAGTTTAAATAGCAATGAACGGTTCCCTAACAGACAGTCATTTTTTACAGTTTAACTTCTTTAGTATGGCGGAAGATTCAGTTACATTTTAGTTCTTTATAACACATTCCTGTTGTTATCAATATTTTGTCAGGTAATGTTATTGGTCATTTCTAAATATCGGATTGGACCTAGATGATCACGAAGAGTGACGTTGGTGAAATAGAAGACGCTTACCCTCTCTTAACACATGGCCTTATTATCCTTTTCAAAGGTTTCTATGTAAATCTATATTTTGCTCCGTTTGTCGTCCTACGTTGTGTCGATTCTAAGTTCGAATCATTGTTGGGTATACAAAGCTGTAGATGGTCTCAGCAATATATTTAATATAACATTTGTAGAGCAATGTTAGGTATGTATACCTACTTGTACTTGTAGAAGACTGCACGTGATGATTAGTCATAGAACATTGTGGAATACAAACGTTCATTAACCCCAGGTCTAGTTGCACATTATAGCTGGGTTACTTAACTAATGGATTTACGAGTTGGATAATCAAGATTCCTCGGAAGGTTTTAAGGCAATGGATTCTTTCTCAAGTAACCTCCTCACATTTCGGTATACCTCCAGCCACCAACAAATCTTAATTTGTTGTCAGCTGAAAACTTAGCATCCGAAACTAAATACACATATTTTGGTAAGTAATCTGGCGTTGGCAACATTTCTGTTCGTCTTTGAAAACGTAATTAGGTGAATAGAAACCGCTAGATGTAGTTTATACCATGTTACCGTAGTATAAATCGTATGTCAATCTACAGTGAACAAATAGGAATGTTTTGATTCACCATTACTGTAATAAATACTTGGAGTTTTAACAATGACTGTACGTAGACAATGACAAAAGCGAATTCAAGGTATGATTCACCTTATCTTTACATAGACTCTAGAATCTGGACTTATGTTTAATTAATTGCCATATAATATTATAGTAATAGAGGTGATATGTCACTAAACTACCCAGCTTATCGTACAACATATTCACAGACAAGACGTACATGTAGCTATGCTCTTGGACGGTTAAGTTGCTCTCACGACACACGATGATGTTACGGCTGTTTAGGGCGGAGTGACATAACGTGACTTGTGCGTCTTTGTACAGAAGTACAGTGTCTTTTTCTAGAGTGTGATTGATTCACTTGTACATAGAAATAGGTATTATTGATACAAGACATGAATTCGTATCATGATATTGGAAGTAAAACATTTATTCCACAAGCACTCTCGATTCTGACATCACCGTTTTGGTATAATGTTGACCGTTGTAATTAAATCTTATTAAAGACAGCTCTATCAAACATGACCAATGTGTCATGGTCAGTTGCATGTACTGTGCCTCATTCATTTTATTGCGCTGTAAGACCTGGCCTCCGTAAACTCGGTTGTTCTTGTAAACATGTCTATCAGACTGATCATGGCTGCTGATGTTGATACTGGGAGCAAAAACACGTCCCCAGAGTCAACACGTACTTAATTACTGATTGCTGTGTAAACAAACCGAGCTATTTAGACCAAGCAATTACCAGTAAACGAAGTCCTACGGGCGGAAGAAATTGTCGGTTAACCAGCAGGATATCATCAGCTTGTTATCATTTATGAAAGAATAAATTAATACTTTTATTCAGTTTGATAGCCTGCTGTGCATTTTACCTTGTCTTGGAATGCAAAGAATTCATAGTGGTAAGTATGCATGTTGGAATCGTGTACAGAAATGAAAAGTAAAGAGGTGTTAATACCACAAAAGTAAAGAGGTGTAAATACCACAAAAGTAAAGAGGTATACATACCACAAAAGTAAAGAGGTGTAAATACCACAAAAGTAAAGAGGTGTAAATACCACAAAAGTAAAGAGGTATACATACCACAAAAGTAAAGAGGTGTAAATACCACAAAAGTAAAGAGATGTAAATACCACAAAAGTAAAGAGATGTAAATACCACAAAAGTAAAGAGGTGTAAATACCACAAAAGTAAAGAGGTGTAAAAACGATTTGGTAATACTACAAAAGAAAATCAAATAATCAGAAAGCCTTCAATCTGATGACAAATAAAGCTAATCAAATTAGTAGATACACAGAAATGAGACCTGAATACAACGATACGAATACTTTCTACCTAAAGAAGACACATACAACTATGTGTGGTATCAATGTACATGTACATCAATTCCGATATTAAGACATGTCACATCCATTGTAAATCCTGATTACTTGCATTTGGTGTAAATATTTAGAAGTGTTAAATGATCCTTAACTAGATCGCAGACGTAGTCATTGATAACAGGGTCTCATACTTATTCAGTGATAATAGGAGTCTCGCACGTGTTCATTGATTATAGGGATCTCTCACGTGTTCATTGATAATAGGGGTCTCATACGTGGTCACTGATAATAGGGGTCTCTCACGTGTTCGGTGATAAAAGGGATCTGATACGTGTTCATTGATAATAGGATCCCATACGTATTCATTGATAATAGGGATCACATACGTGTTCATTGATAATAGGGATCTATCACGTGTTCGATGATAATAGGGATCTCAAACGTGTTCGATGATAATAGGGATCACATACGTGTTCATTAATAAAAGGGATCACATACGTGTTCATTGATAATAGGGGTCTCATACGTGTTCATTGATAATTGGGATCTCATTCGTGTTCATTGATAATAGGGATCTCATACGTGGTCACTGATAAAAGGGATCACATACGTGTTCACTGATAATAGGGATCACATGCGTGTTCATTGATAATAGGGGTCTCATACGTGTTCATTGATAATTGGGGTCTCATACTTGTTCATTGATAATAGGGTTCTCTCACGTGTTCGGTGATAATAGGGGTCTCTCACGTTTTCGGTGATAATAGGGATATCATACGTGTTCATTGATAATAGGGTTCTCTCACGTGTTCGGTGCTAATAAGGATCTCTCACGTGTTCGATGATAATAGGGATCACATACGTGTTCATTGATAACAGGAATCTCTCACGTGTTCACTGATAATAGGGATCACATACGTGTTCACTGATAATAGGGATCACATACGTGTTCATTGATAATAGGGATATCATACGTGTTCACTGATAATAGGGATCTCGTACGTGTTCACTGATAATAGGGATCACATACGTGTTCACTGATAATAGGGATCACATACGTGTTCATTGATAATAGGGATCTCGTACGTGTTCACTGATAATAGGGATCACATACGTGTTCACTGATAATAGGGATCACATACGTGTTCATTGATAATAGGGATATCATACGTGTTCATTGATAATAGGGATCTCAAACGTGTTCATGAAAAATAGGAATCTTATATGTGCTCATTGATTATAGGGATTCCATACGTATTCGGTGATAATAAAGATATGTACATACATTGTATGTACATCATGCTAAAGCACAAACACCAATAGCCCCTACTATGGTGAAGCTCCTTTACCTTATGGACTATTCTAGCCTTACAATAAGTAATCTAACGACAATAAACAGCCTGGTCAATACATAACAATGTTATTCTCTTGATTTTTTTGATTTTTTTTTTTACAAAATGTCCTTATCAAATACAAATAACTCGTGTATCATTTGATTACGGCTGTATTTCTACGCGATTATCGTGGTTACTGGTTAAACTAGCCCGGTTTTCCGCTTCAGCACTAACATCCTTTGACGGTTATATAAGCTTGGCGTTAGAGGGGGGTATCTGAATGGTAACGGATGTGTATTCCCGTAATTCCTGCCATTCTGTTCTTGGTGCGCGTGCCGGGCCACCACAAGTGGGTCATTATCCCGGACGATTAACCATGGTTATTATTGTAACGTGATGATGTGGCGAAATACTGTCACGCTAATAAACTAAACGGTTAATGTGATGTTTACAGTAGCACGCGCGGGACGTTCGTGTACGTCTCCGCGCGTAACCACAGTCGTAACAACAAGTGGTCGGATTTTGCGGTGTCGTAACGTGCAATATACAAAGGTTCAGATTTCAGAGCCGGGGAAGGTGTTGACATTGATTAACAGGGGAGTTAAACTGATTAGCGAGTTATTGAGTGATGTGGAAGGAAACGTACCCATTCAGCATAACTCGCCGTAAACGATATAATATGTACCCTATGTTGATGTTAAACAGTTTCTAAGAATGGTTAGACAGCGATATGTTACTGAATACTATTACTCCAACATGTTTTACAATTATCCATTGTTGTAATTCAAACGTCATATAAACGGTGGGACGAATTAAACACGGACTATTCTTTGGAATGCCTTTAATACAAACACTCACTTTGTAGTGCTCACAACCTTAACTCACTAACGAAGTGATTCCGATACACACGTTGTAATAATTATGATGATGAAATGGAACGTATGGTACCTATAAATAGACAGTAGCAGCGGACCACTTACTTGCAGTAAGTAAATACGAATGCTATAGATTACTTCCGCACACAAAAATACACAATAGTTCAACCCCCGGTACCTGTGTTTTACTTGTCGATCAGCCATACGTACTTATGTCTACACTGGTGACAACTCGCCCTGATCAAAACCTATCAAAATTTTGTACACACTACAATGAAAAGTAATAGAATACACAGAGGTCGAAATCGTAGACAGTAAATTCCTGGTTGACAAACATATGTCGAGGTCGGTGATACGATCTTCCAAAAGAAAACTGACATAGCCTTAGAATGAACTGTTCCTTCTCTTGGTCGATATTTTTAGTTTCATGTGTGTCTGCTTTAATCGAAGTTCATTGTAACATAGGTGTTGATAATTCCTTGTCTCGTGTCATCTGTCTTTTAATTCGATATTTTACCTAACAAGACAACTTACAGGTCGCTTCTCTGTCAGGTAATATATACTGTCACATACTGACAAGGCGCCTTTATAAGACTTTGGAACACTTGGTCCCATCATCATTGTACTTTAAGTAGCCTCCGTGGAAATCTTCTGTTTCGTTTTCTGTATTATGATTTCATTTGCCCGTCGATAGAAGAACCCATAAACAACTAACGGTCTTTAAATGCAATATTCGTGCAGTGTTAGGATTTAATGCCTTTTTAATAGTTTACATTAATTTCCAGAACGAAGTGATCGCCATTCAATCATCGTTAAACACCCGTAAAGATACCTCAATATCTGCTGCAGATGCTGCACTTTCTAACGATGGTTATTAGGATCACCTTCAAGGCCTTGACTTCGTCATTATGTTTGTATGTTAGAACACCAAATGTGTGTGTGTCTTAGTGGGCACCGATTTGCATCAGATTCTCCTCAAGACGGATATCCTTCCGCGATATACACAATGTAGTACCAGTATAGATATTCACGTAAAATATTCAACAATTAAGTAAAAAAAAAAAGATGTTTTCTTAGCCTGTCTTATCTATGGTGTCGAATAATACAACTGTACATTATACGTGTATATTGAACTCCTTACAACTGTACATTATAAGTGTCTATTTTATACAATGCGTTAGTCTATTACCAAATAGACAAAAAGAAAGTGACATTTGTCGAAACCACATGTTGTATATTATGCGTCTGTTAGATTTTTTTTTTCCATCGATAAATATACATTTCACTCTACATCATGAATTATATACTTTCCTAGATGAACGGGGTTCAGCAATTCTGTTTTATCAAACGTTACTAGAATATGTATATATCTCACACCGTTCTTAGATACATCTGATACATCAGGTGGATATTTCTATGTCAATCATGCTTAAATCTGTAACTTTTGTTTCATAATGTTTATTTTCAGCAATACCACACGTGACGAATATTCCTGGTTGGAATGAGAAACCGATTCTGGTAATAACGCATTATTGTATTATTCTGGTAACGAGGAGCTCTCCGCATCTGGATAAATACAGTCATCAAACACATAGTGTTGGAGAACACAGTAAACATGGCTCGTTAAATGAAATTCGATTGTATCCGTGATTTCTTAAGATGTGACTTACTCCCTTTATGTTGGTACTAATACATCGACATTAAGTGAATACCTTTAGCTAATGCCTTTCTGTAAAGTTACTGTTCACATCAATAACAAAAATGAACAACAAGATAGTTTTATCTTGTTGTAATTATTTTGGTTTCAATCACAGCTTTGCAGCTGCTGTTTTTACCTTTGTGCCCTGATCCAACGCTTCACATACCCGCGTGACTAATGCAAGAAACGTGCAAAGTCGTTAATTAAAAGTTTATGAGAACTTTATTTTCAATACGCCTCTCTAGGCTATTTATCAACACTACGCCTTCAGATTTCTTGTCAGAAGAAGGGTGTACTTACAAATACCAAACGATCGGTATCGGAGACAAACGACATTGCCACACAGACCATTTCTCTTTCTGATCGCTTCTCAAAATAACATCAGGACAAACCAACTAATTAACTAAGAATTCGTTCGGGACAAAATGACATAAAAGAAAAATATTAGGCTCCTATTTCATCATCGTTCTTTAGCTTAAGAACTTTCTTAAATTCATATTTTCCATAAGAAACTATTATTGAATTTAAGGAAAGTTTCTCATCTAAGATGTTTCCTAAAATCCAATAATACATTCTAGTGGAGACGGTAAGGGACTGCATTAAGTTAAGGAAAGTTAATGAAATCGACACATAACTTATTACAACTTTACATAATCAGTTTGGTAATATATAACCAGGAGATATGCATGGATCGTGATACTAAGGTAAATATAACGTCTTAATTACATGCCCTACAATTATAATGAGGTTTTCCACAACTATATAATATATATCTGTAATAGCTTCAACAGCGGCAGTTTCATGGTCCTGATAACATAGCTTGTTGATGTACACAGCCGATACATACCTGTTACCAATTGGCCATGTAATTGTTTTGCGTCTGATGTTTGGCCACTGCGACAGAGGGTCGCTTTATCGCTGACTGTACGAAACGCCTTGCTGCGAATGATGTCGTTCGGACGTTCTAGTCATTAAGATGTTCATATCTCCTTCATAAGCTATCATATTTTCAGAGAACGGTGTCCATATCACCCGTGGGGTGTCCAATACCCTTATGTATTAATGCTCTGATCTCCTACACTCCTGACCCGACTTGGAATGCTGCCTCCCTCTTTCAAGGGCAATTAAGGAGCCATGGTTCGTTACTAAACTAAGGTGCATCTAACCAAGCAGTTAGTTTAAAACTGTAAAAATGTCTTGAAGGATCAGACAATATGTACACGTGCATAATACAAACGCAACAACGTATGTGATTTAACATCACTGGACATCCCAACACTTACTGTACATATAACACACAGATGGATGATTCTGGTAACAATGGTAACTGTATTGGCACCCGGGCGCAAAACATGACAGAAATTCCTACGATAGTGACAAGAAATTTTGAAAAGTGCTGTTCCAAAATCACAAAATCCCTCATTAACAAATATCTGATAACATAACGCTCAGCAATTCTCAATAACTTTGCCTGAGAAATATTCAAGTCTCGGGTAAAGATATTAGTTCCCACAATGCCACTAAAATGGCCTAAAATCTTAGTAGCGGTCGATGGGTAAGTAATCACCGCAACATTTGAGTACGAACTATTTCTAGGGCGGATTTAGTACGGAGACGGAAAACCCTCCGGATATTGGTCAATTCTGGAACAATCTCGGTATTTTAAGATCACTATTGACCTTGAAGCATTTTGAAGAATACCAAAAGCCTCAGAAATCGGCGCTCCCGTAGAGTAATCGAGCAAAGACGCAGTCATGTGGTTTCGGTTTAGGATTTATCCTTTAGCGTTAACTTGATCAATAATCCCATCCAGATTTAGAGTATATTACTACTATAAAACCTAGCTGTTTACATCCGAATCCTACATAAATATACTCCTTGTTTACCTACCAGACTCGATATGCACATTTCCTTCAAACAGGTTCTGTGGATAAAACTTTATTCCGGTATCTGTTTACAGAAATTAAATGCCGAAGGTCAAACAAAAGTCATTAAAGGTCTCAGTGAAGTTTAATGTTTTGGACGGTATGGATGTCTGTTTGTTAAAGTTTCCAAAGTGATTGATGAGTCAGGCAGTTAAGTAATGTATATGAAATATCTGGTCTAATGCCACCGAAAACATTTTACCTACATTTTAAAGATCGTGATCTGGATAATTCAATTACATGTATGTTTGAATTATCAAATATTCCAATATATAACACATATTTCGAGTGCATTGAAGTTCAAAATTTAGTTGTTTAATGAAATAGCCATTGTTTCAAATAAAAAAAGGAAAACAAAAAGTTACATATAAATGTTTCAGTACAATCGTGTCTACGAAGGGTTTCACACACCTATAGTATACGTAAGACGATGGTCTGAGGTATGGTATTGAATCCCCATAGCACGGAATAATGTACAGTTGATGTTCTCTGGCCGAATGAATGATTCTATATTGGACAGAATTTGGCATTAACGGTCACAAGTGTGTATGTGGGCTCACAAAAGGTAGTGTTTAATCCTCGTATAATATGTATTTTGATTAGTTCAAGTTAAGATAAATAAAAATCAGACATCATAATGATGTTAGAATATTTGTTTAAAGTTTCGTATGTATATGCACTAACGATAGGCAATATCACAACAAAAGATTGTTCACGGAAGATGACAATTAACATACATCACACCTGCTCATTTAAACCTCGAAAAATATTTGTTTGCGATATGGAACAAAATGAGCTGATCCTTTGATTTAAAATCAACTAACGTGAGATTTATTCTGTCATATCTGTGTTAAACTGATGTAGGTTTATGTGTCGTTTAACACATGACATCAAGATTAAACTGTTTAATCTTCTTTATTCTAATGGAAAATAACATTCCTTTTCTGATTGGGTGGGAATTGTTTGTAAGCACATCCTTTAATCGTAACAATAGGAGCTCAGTATATATTCCCATGGAGATCGCTAATTGGGGAATTTCTAAGCACGAGCGTAAGTCGCGATCGAAGTGATTTGATTTAATCTCGGTGTACTAGCGATCTGTCAGAAGTATTGAGTTTACATGTATGAAACAGAAGAGACATCGTGTATCCCTAATCTAGAACAACATAAATAATCTAATGCTATAAGGAATGTACTTAATAGCTGTCAATAAACTCAAATATTTCTAGAAAATTTCCGTTTTTGAAACAAATTTAAGCTCAAACCGATTAATGTTTTCCCATAAATTTCTTTGATTGTGTCAAAAGGTTGATAAAATCAAGCTTTTCAATTTCATCATTTTTTAACTCAATCTTGATCAAACTGTTTTACAATTGCAACTCCAGTCACTTCAAATGTCTCCCTTTTAAGTATTATCAACACGGTCGATGTTCACATTGTATAACCTTAACAGATCTCGCATGGGAATCATGTGTGTTATCAAAGACATGAAAGCTCTCAAATAGATTGCAAAGAATATACTATATATCAACATTCGATATTCATTACCGACAGTAAATTACTTTAACGGATCACACAATCTACACTAACGGATCACATAATCTACACTAACGGATCACACAATCTACACTAACGGATCACACAATCTACACTAACGGATCACAGACCATAATGGATCACAGACCATAACGGATCACACAATCTACACTAACGGATCACACAATCTACACTAACGGATCACACAATCTACACTAACGGATCACACAATCTACACTAACGGATCACACAATCTACACTAACGGATCACACAATCTACACTAACGGATCACACAATCTACACTAACGGATCACATAATCTACACTAACGGATCACACAATCTACACTAACGGATCACACAATCTACACTAACGGATCACACAATCTACACTAACGGATCACAGACCATAACGGATCACACAATCTACACTAACGGATCACACAATCTACACTAACGGATCACAGACCATAACGGATCACAGACCATAACGGATCACACAATCTACACTAACGGATCACACAATCTACACTAACGGATCACACAATCTACACTAACGGATCACAGACCATAACGGATCACATAATCTACACTAACGGATCACACAATCTACACTAACGGATCACACAATCTAGTCTAACGGATCACACAATCTACACTAACGGATCACACAATCTACACTAACGGATCACAGACCATAACGGATCACAGACCATAACGGATCACACAATCTACGCTAACGGATCACACAATCTACACTAACGGATCACAGACAGTAACAGATCACAGACAGTGACAACACAGACAGTGACAACACAGACAGTAACGGATCATACAGTAACAGATCACAGACATTAACAGACCACAAACATTAATAGATCACAAACATTAACAGATCACAGACAGTAACAGATCACAGACTACACTGCAGACTTTACACTTTTGTACATAATGTACCTTAAGTCGGGAATCAGCCAAACCGCGCACGTGACTACATAACAACAATTTCATGAACCAACTCGGTGTGTGTGATTCATAAACATGTATAATTCAAGCATTACCGAATATACATCAAAGTACGCATGATTTAATCGTCAAAATATCTTCACGGAAACCAATGATACGTGTATCAAGATTTTAATTCAGCGTTATTCTTGGGGAGGTGTCTGTATCAGTAGCGATACTTATCCCGGTGATCACGGATACATGAAGCAGTGTTCAACACGTGGCCAGGACGTAATCCAACTAAAACGTGTTTTTCCTACCATGATTGACAGCTGTTTATTAGATTGGATGGTTCCGGGCAGACTCTGTGTCGTGATACGTATATGAGTGTGTAATACGCTTGTGAGTAATGATATTATATCTATTTATCTTCTACTCCTGATGCCAAGTTTCATCCCCAATATTTGTTTTATTTTTGGCAATTGCGTACAGAAACATTTTGTCATCTTGTCATTCAAGATATCCGTATACTCTAGCCATTTGATAAGTCTGAATCCTCTGCAAACAATATCTATAGAATTGATATTGGCTGGCGTAACCATTGATATCACAATCCGATACCGTAGACCTGTCTATCTACTCATTGTCATCCTACTATACACTACCGCAGTGGCGTTAACACGAGGTGTTGGTCCTCACGCTGACACAACAAAGTTAAATTAAAAGAAAACAGTCCTAACCAGCAAAATATTGGCCATTACATTTCTCGAAATGCAAAAGAAAAAAAAAGTCAATATTTTCACAACTCTGGAACACCACGGAACATATAGAAGTGTCTTCTTCAAAAGCACGCCACTTCCGGTGCTAGGCTTCCTGATATTGAGAGATGCTGATGAAACAATTGGCGCCATTTTGATTGCCTCGACAACGATATTCATTTGCGGAGATTGTTAATCTAGGAACATGACGAGGGTTTAAAACAACAATTTACTTCATTGATGTGGGAGCAAAATGTAGTTCAAAGTACGCCGGGATGTTGCAATTGCTGATCCATATTAACGGCTTTTGCAAATCTCCATTTTGCTACAGTTAAGATATAAAAGTACTGTATTATACTCCAGTCAGTCAAAAACAATAAATATTGTCCATATTGTTCAGTTAAAATGTAACAGAGTATGCTTTCAGTAATTTTCTATCTCTCCATATTCACTGAGATTAACAAACACGGACTCCGTTAAGAAGGCTCATTACATTGACGGGGCTCGTCCACTTCTGTGTTATCCGAGTACTCAAATCAACAGTCACATAATAAAAACATTCAATGGGACGGGGAAAAGACGAGCAATACTTTTAATGTACAAATGTACTTAGTAAAAAATCTTAAGTCGCGACATCTCCAGGAAGTAATGTACGCGTCCTGACAGTAAGGCGCGACATCTCTGGGAGGTAATGTACGCGTCCTGACAGTAAGTCGCGACATCTCTGGGAGGTAATGTACGCGTCCTGACAGAAAGTCGCGACATCTCTGGGAGATAATGTACGCGTCCTGACAGTAAGTCGCGACATCTCTGGGAGGTAATGTACGCGTCCTGACAGTAAGTCGCGACATCTCCGAGAGGTAATGTAAGCGTCCTGACAGTAAGTCGTGACATCTCTGGGAGGTAATGTACGCGTCCTGACAGTAAGTCGTGACATCTCTGGGAGGTAATGTACGCGTCCTGACAGTAAGTCGCGACATCTCTGGGAGGTAATGTACGCGTCCTGACAGTAAGTCGCGATATCTCTTGGAGGTAATGTACGCGTCCTGACAGTAAGTCGCGACATCTCTGGGAGGTAATGTACGCGTCCTGACAGTAAGTCGCGACATCTCCAGGAGGTAATGTACGCGTCCTGACAGTAAGTCCTGACAGTAAGTCCTGACATCTCTGGGAGGTAATGTACGCGTCCTGACAGTAAGTCGCGACATCTCCAGGAGGTAATGTACGCGTCCTGACAGTAAGGCGCGACATCTCTGGGAGGTAATGTACGCGTCCTGACAGTAAGTCGCGACATCTCCAGGAAGTAATGTACGCGTCCTGACAGTAAGTCGCGACATCTCCGAGAGGTAATGTACGCGTCCTGACAGTAAGTCGCGACATCTCCAGGAGGTAATGTACGCGTCCTGACAGTAAGTCCTGACATCTCTGGGAGGTACATGTACGCGTCCTGACAGAAAGTCGCGACATCTCTGGGAGGTAATGTACGCGTCCTGACAGTAAGTCGCGACATCTCCAGGAAGTAATGTACGCGTCCTGACAGTAAGTCGCGACATCTCCAGGAGGTAATGTACGCGTCCTGACAGTAAGGCGCGACATCTCTGGGAGGTAATGTACGCGTCCTGACAGTAAGTCGCGACATCTCTGGGAGGTAATGTACGCGTCCTGACAGAAAGTCGCGACATCTCTGGGAGATAATGTACGCGTCCTGACAGTAAGTCGCGACATCTCTGGGAGGTAATGTACGCGTCCTGACAGTAAGTCGCGACATCTCCGAGAGGTAATGTAAGCGTCCTGACAGTAAGTCGTGACATCTCTGGGAGGTAATGTACGCGTCCTGACAGTAAGTCGTGACATCTCTGGGAGGTAATGTACGCGTCCTGACAGTAAGTCGCGACATCTCTGGGAGGTAATGTACGCGTCCTGACAGTAAGTCGCGATATCTCTTGGAGGTAATGTACGCGTCCTGACAGTAAGTCGCGACATCTCTGGGAGGTAATGTACGCGTCCTGACAGTAAGTCGCGACATCTCCAGGAGGTAATGTACGCGTCCTGACAGTAAGTCCTGACAGTAAGTCCTGACATCTCTGGGAGGTAATGTACGCGTCCTGACAGTAAGTCGCGACATCTCCAGGAGGTAATGTACGCGTCCTGACAGTAAGTCGCGACATCTCTGGGAGGTAATGTACGCGTCCTGACAGTAAGTCGCGACATCTCCAGGAAGTAATGTACGCGTCCTGACAGTAAGTCGCGACATCTCCGAGAGGTAATGTACGCGTCCTGACAGTAAGTCGCGACATCTCCAGGAGGTAATGTACGCGTCCTGACAGTAAGTCCTGACATCTCTGGGAGGTACATGTACGCGTCCTGACAGAAAGTCGCGACATCTCTGGGAGGTAATGTACGCGTCCTGACAGTAAGTCGCGACATCTCCAGGAAGTAATGTACGCGTCCTGACAGTAAGTCGCGACATCTCCAGGAGGTAATGTACGCGTCCTGACAGTAAGGCGCGACATCTCTGGGAGGTAATGTACGCGTCCTGACAGTAAGTCCTGACATCTCTGGGAGATAATGTACGCGTCCTGACAGTAAGTCCTGACATCTCTGGGAGGTAATGTACGCGTCCTGACAGTAAGTCGCGACATCTCCAGGAGGTAATGTACGCGTCCTGACAGTAAGGCGCGACATCTCTGGGAGGTAATGTACGCGTCCTGACAGAAAGTCGCGACATCTCTGGGAGATAATGTACGCGTCCTGACAGTAAGTCGCGGCATCTCTTGGAGGTAATGTACGCGTCCTGACAGTAAGTCGTGACATCTCTGGGAGGTAATGTACGCGTCCTGACAGTAAGTCGCGACATCTCTGGGAGGTAATGTACGCGTCCTGACAGTAAGTCGTGACATCTCTGGGAGGTAATGTACGCGTCCTGACAGTAAGTCGCGACATCTCTGGGAGGTAATGTACGCGTCCTGACAGTAAGTCGCGACATCTCTGGGAGGTAATGTACGCGTCCTGACAGTAAGTCGCGACATCTCCGAGAGGTAATGTACGCGTCCTGACAGTAAGTCGTGACATCTCCGGGAGGTAATGTACGCGTCCTGACAGTAAGTCGCGACATCTCTGGGAGGTAATGTACGCGTCCTGACAGTAAGTCGCGACATCTCTGGGAGGTAATGTACGCGTCCTGACAGTAAGTCGTGACATCTCTGGGAGGTAATGTACGCGTCCTGACAGTAAGTCGCGACATCTCTGGGAGGTAATGTACGCGTCCTGACAGTAAGTCGCGACATCTCTGGGAGGTAATGTACGCGTCCTGACAGTAAGTCGCGACATCTCTGGGAGGTAATGTACGCGTCCTGACAGAAAGTCGCGACATCTCTGGGAGATAATGTACGCGTCCTGACAGTAAGTCGCGGCATCTCTTGGAGGTAATGTACGCGTCCTGACAGTAAGTCGCGACATTACCAGGAGGTAATGTACGCGTCCTGACAGTAAGTCGCGACATCTCTGGGAGGTAATGTACGCGTCCTGACAGTAAGTCGCGACATCTCTGGGAGGTAATGTACGCGTCCTGACAGTAAGTCGTGACATCTCTGGGAGGTAATGTACGCGTCCTGACAGTAAGTCGTGACATCTCTGGGAGGTTATGTACGCGTCCTGACAGTAAGTCGTGACATCTCTGCGAGGTACATGTACATGTAATGTGCGCGTCTTTATGATTTTTTTTTCTGATGTACAACCACATGTTCTGTCTGCTGCTATTGAAAATCACTTTCTGTCACAAACGGTACAGAACTCGTAGTTCCGAATCCTTTACACAGCAGGCTATAATTGTAATGTATACTAAATGAAGGACGGTGTCACAAGCGTGCTGAAATCAACCGACTGTTAAACAATTTGTTGAGGAGTTCATTGTCATAGGAACGAAATCAGATTAAATGTTAACTGTACAAACCGAAGACTGAAACAAGTCCACACGTGACAAACGTGCCAACATCAAATTTTAAAAACGATGTTTAATTTTCCTGTTACATCTTTAGGGAGGCAATCGAAGTATTAGAGCAGACCATTATTTATGTCAACGCTGTATTTTATATAGTTTAGTATGACTTTAGCGGAATGATGGAATAGATAAATCGCAGAATCCTAGCTTGAATGTAAGGACTGCCTTATAAATCTGCTAGATTTGTTTGTTTGTTTGTTTTGGATTAACGGCCCATCGACGACTTCATTAAGACCATGAAAATGAAAAGGGGGGTCGAAATAATAGAAAAGATAACGATTTGATGATGTGGACTATATTATATATAAAACGTCAATGAAGGTAAGGTAGGTAAAAGACGTCAGAGTCTATAGAATGGATCGATGTCGTTCAAATAGCTGAATAGTGCATTCGAATCAACAGTACTGAAAAGAGTTTTCATATCTGGAACTCGAAATGTATTTATCAGGAATGTCCTTTAAATCGGAACATTCTATTAAAAAAATGCCCCACTGTCATTACTGTAAATTGAGTGTCGCATGCGTGACATGTTGGCGGGTCTTCCCGATTTAAGATGAACGAATGTGTAGGATATGTGTGTCCAGTACAGAGCCGAGAGAGGACTACTTCCTCTATTATCTGTCCAACTGGGAATCGATGCTTTAAGATTAGGTTGTACATCAAAAATTGTGTTGCTCTTCTCGAGAGACCAGCGTTGCTGCCGTTTACTTTCAATGGCTGTACCGATAACATGTTTGAACTCTGTGTACGGCTGTTTGATATTTGTTTTTTGGAGATTTAAAGCATTTTTTGCTTCCTGTCAACAAGTTCGTTGTCTTTGATTCCAACCTGGCTCTGAATCCAAAGTAAATTTTTGTATTGTTTTTTTATTCGAAAAACAAGATTTTGTACGAGCGTGTTTTTAGGATCTCGTAATTGTAAGATTCAAAAGACAGAAAGAGAGTCAGAACAAATGTGGTGTTCATCGACATGGTCGAGGACTATATCTACCAGGACTAAACATATGTATGTACTGCATATCATAGTGGGCATTCCATACCTTAACGCATACTGTGTGCATACCTGACTCGCATCATGTTCCATACGTCATCATCGTGAAGTATAGCCCACCTCCCAAACCGATTATAAACTAATGTTAAAACTCGTGTTGACCTTGACCTTGACCGTGGCTAATTTGAAGTGTATCCAACTTTGCATTGCTATGTGTGCGTGACTTTTCTCACTCCACACACCAGACCTGTAGACCAATAATATGTCTTGGATCCGATAGAAAACCACAGGAAGGACACCAACTCTACATTAAGGAAGTGATTTGTCTTTGTCATTACAGACAAGACGAAGATTAATGAATACATAGGATATGTGTTACCGGCGGGAAGACATCAAATAGATATTTTGTGCACTCATTACATAACATCAAATTTGCTGTTAAAACAGCTTACGTCTTATTTAATATGTTGTTTAACATCCATACCTGTGTGAACATGTCTTTACAGCCAATACGTTTTAAGTACATCATTTATTTACATCCACAACTATATGAACTATATTTACGTCTTTACAGCAAAAACTATTAATACACATTTTTGTCTTTACAGTCATAATTCGAAAAGCACATTTTTTTACAGGCCATGCTTATATAAAATACCACACATCAATATACACTGATGGTGAGGACAATATTTACTGGACAGGACTGATTGACCCGGTTGATGAGGGCAATATTTACTGGACAGGACTGATTGACCTGGTGGTGAGGGCAATATTTACTGGACAGGACTGATTGACCTGGTAATGAGGACAATATTTACTGGACAGGACTGATTGACCTGGTGGTGAGGGCAATATTTACTCGACAGGACTGATTGACCTGGTAATGAGGACAATATTTACTGGACAGGACTGATTGACCTGGTGGTGAGGGCAATATTTACTGGACAGGACAATATCTACTTGACAGGACTGATTGACCTGGTAATGAGGACAATATTTACTGGACAGGACTGATTGACCTGGTAATGGGGACAATATTTACTGGACAGGACTGATTGACCTGGTAATGGGGACAATATTTACTGGACAGGACTGACTGACCTGGTAATGGGGACAATATTTACTGGACAGGACTGATTGACCTGGTGGTGAGGGCAATATTTACTGGACAGGACTAATTGACCTGGTGGTGAGGACAATATTTACTGGACAGGACAATATTTACTGGACAGGACTGACTGACCTGGTGGTGAGGACAATATTTACTGGACAGGACTAATTGACCTGGTGGTGAGGACAATATTTACTGGACAGGACTGATTGACCTGGTGGTGAGGACAATATTTACTGGACAGGACTAATTGACCTGGTGGTGAGGACAATATTTACTGGACAGGACTGATTGACCTGGTGGTGAGGACAATATTTACTGGACAGGACTAATTGACCTGGTGGTGAGGACAATATTTACTGGACAGGACTGATTGAACTGGTAATGAGGACAATATTTACTGGACAGGACTGATTAACCTTGTAATGAGGACAATATTTACTGGACAGGACTGATTAGCCTTGTAATGAGGACAATATTTACTAGACAGGACTAATTGACCTGGTGGTGAGGACAATATTTACTGGACAGGACTGATTAACCTGGTGGTGAGGACAATATTTACTGGACAGGACTAATTGACCTGGTGGTGAGGACAATATTTACTGGACAGGACTGACTGACCTGGTAATGAGGACAATATTTACTGGACAGGACTGATTGACCTGATGGTGAGGACAATATTTACTGGACAGGACTGACTGACCTGGTGGCGAGGACAATATTTACTGGACAGGACTAATTGACCTGGTGGTGAGGACAATATTTACTGGACAGGACTAACTGACCTGGTAATGAGGACAATATTTACTGGACAGGACTGATTAACCTGATGGTGAGGACAATATTTACTGGACAGGACTGACTGACCTGGTGGCGAGGACAATATTTACTGGACAGGACTGACTGACCTGGTGGCGAGGACAATATTTACTGGACAGGACTAACTGACCTGGTAATGAGGACAATATTTACTGGACAGGACTGACTGACCTGGTGGCGAGGACAATATTTACTGGACAGGACTAACTGACCTGGTAATGAGGACAATATTTACTGGACAGGACTAATTGACCTGGTGGTGAGGACAATATTTACTGGACAGGACTGACTGACCTGGTAATGAGGACAATATTTACTGGACAGGACTGATTGACCTGATGGTGAGGACAATATTTACTGGACAGGACTGACTGACCTGGTGGCGAGGACAATATTTACTGGACAGGACTGATTGACCTGGTGGTGAGGACAATATTTACTGGACAGGACTGACAGAACTGGTGGTGAGGACAATATTTACTGGACAGGACTGACTGACCTGGTGGCGAGGACAATATTTACTGGACAGGACTGATTGACCTGGTGGTGAGGACAATATTTACTGGACAGGACTGATTGACCTGGTGGTGAGGACAATATTTACTGGACAGGACTGATTGACCTGGTGGTGAGGACAATATTTACTGGACAGGACTGACTGACCTGGTGGTGAGGACAATATTTACTGGACAGGACTGACTGACCTGGTGGTGAGGACAATATTTACTGGACAGGACTGACTGACCTGGTGGTGAGGACAATATTTACTGGACAGGACTAATTGACCTGGTGGCGAGGACAATATATACTGGACAGGACTGACTGACCTGGTGGCGAGGACAATATTTACTGGACAGGACTGACTGACCTGGTGGCGAGGACAATATTTACTGGACAGGACTGATTGACCTGGTGGTGAGGACAATATTTACTGGACAGGACTGATTGACCTGGTGGTGAGGACAATATTTACTGGACAGGACTGATTGACCTGGTGGTGAGGACAATATTTACTGGACAGGACTGACTGACCTGGTGGTGAGGACAATATTTACTGGGCATGACTAATTGACCTGATGGTGAGGACAATATTTACTGGACAGGACTGATTGACCTGGTGGCGAGGACAATATTTACTGGACAGTACTAATTGACCTGATGGTGAGGACAATATTTACTGGACAGGACTGATTGACCTGGTGGTGAGGACAATATTTACTGGACAGGACTGACTGACCTGGTGGTGAGGACAATATTTACTGGGCAGGACTAATTGACCTGATGGTGAGGACAATATTTACTGGACAGGACTGATTGACCTGGTGGTGAGGACAATATTTACTGGACAGGACTGATTAACCTGGTGGTGAGGACAATATTTACTGGACAGGACTGACTGACCTGGTGGTGAGGACAATATTTACTGGACAGGACTGACTGACCTGGTGGTGAGGACAATATTTACTGGACAGGACTGACTGACCTGGTTGTGAGGACAATATTTACTGGACAGGACTGATTGACCTGGTGGTGAGGACAATATTTACTGGACAGGACTGACTGACCTGGTGGTGAGGACAATATTTACTGGACAGGACTGATTGACCTGGTGGTGAGGACAATATTTACTGGACAGGACTGATTGACCTGGTGGTGAGGACAATATTTACTGGACAGGACTGATTGACCTGGTGGTGAGGACAATATTTACTGGACAGGACTGATTGACCTGGTGGTGAGGACAATATTTACTGGACAGGACTGACTGACCTGGTGGTGAGGACAATATTTACTGGACAGGACTGATTGACCTGGTGGTGAGGACAATATTTACAGGACAGGACTGATTGACCTGATGGTGAGGACAATATTTACAGGACAGGACTGATTGACCTGATGGTGAGGACAATATTTACTGGACAGGACTGACTGACCTGGTGGTGAGGACAATATTTACTGGACAGGACTGATTGACCTGGTGGTGAGGACAATATTTACAGGACAGGACTGATTGACCTGGTGGTGAGGACAATATTTACTGGACAGGACTGATTGACCTGGTGGTGAGGACAATATTTACAGGACAGGACTGACTGACCTGGTGGTGAGGACAATATTTACTGGACAGGACTGACTGACCTGGTGGTGAGGACAATATTTACTGGACAGGACTGACTGACCTGGTGGTGAGGACAATATTTACTGGACAGGACTGACTGACCTGGTGGTGAGGACAATATTTACTGGACAGGACTGACTGACCTGGTGGTGAGGACAATATTTACTGGACAGGACTGACTGACCTGGTGGTGAGGACAATATTTACTGGACAGGACTGATTGACCTGGTGGCGAGGACAATATTTACTGGACAGGACTGACTGACCTGGTGGTGAGGACAATATTTACTGGACAGGACTGATTGACCTGGTGGTGAGGACAATATTTACTGGACAGGACTGACTGACCTGGTGGTGAGGACAATATTTACTGGACAGGACTGACTGACCTGGTGGTGAGGACAATATTTACTGGACAGGACTGACTGACCTGGTGGTGAGGACAATATTTACTGGACAGGACTGACTGACCTGGTAATGAGGACAATATTTACTGGACAGGACTGACTGACCTGGTGGTGAGGACAATATTTACTGGACAGGACTGACTGACCTGGTGGTGAGGACAATATTTACTGGACAGGACTGACTGACCTGGTGGTGAGGACAATATTTACTGGACAGGACTGACTGACCTGGTAATGAGGACAATATTTACTGGACAGGACTGACTGACCTGGTGGTGAGGACAATATTTACTGGACAGGACTGACTGACCTGGTAATGAGGACAATATTTACTGGACAGGACTGACTGACCTGGTGGTGAGGACAATATTTACTGGACAGGACTGACTGACCTGGTGGTGAGGACAATATTTACTGGACAGGACTAATTGACCTGATGGTGAGGACAATATTTACTGGACAGGACTGACTGACCTGGTGGTGAGGACATTTCAGTACTGTACTATGTTCATCACCTTTATCTATATTGGAATCTAAACTACAAAGTACCACACAAGACGGCCACCCGGAGCATCACTAGGACCCTAGTCTTTGAGAATCCCTTTTATTTGTAAAGCCTTATCCATTTTTAATTATAAGTAGGTAAGTCCTGATCTATCTGCCAGACGACCACACCTTCATCTGTTAAACACGAAACATGCGAATTGTCGATTAAGTAGAAGACTATCAAGTTAGATTAGCCAGGAGACAGTTAAATAAAGGTAACGAAAGTTTAATAAATACACCAAAACCTCTCGTTATTGAGACAGTAAACTGTCACATAATATTAAATCTTTTTGTCACCTCTCCTCGGAGGACTAGGCGCTATATATATCTAACGTTTCCCACAGAACATCGAGCTGACAATTAATACCCTCTTTATAGTAAATGTGTGACGTTTATCGCGAGCTGATAATAACACCCTCCGTATAGTAAATATGTGACGTGTATCGCGAGCTGACAATAACACCCTCTGTATAGTAAATGTGTAACGTGTATCGCGAGCTGACAATAACACCCTCTTTATACTAAATGTGTGACGTGTATCGCGAGCTGACAATAACACCCTCTGTATAGTAAATGTGTGACGTTTATCGCGAGCTGACAATAACACCCTCTGTATAGTAAATGTGTGATGTATATCGCGAGCTGATAATAACACCCTCTGTATAGTAAATGTGTGACGTGTATCGCGAGCTGACAATAACACCCTCTGTATAGTAAATGTGTGACGTGTATCGCGAACTGATAATAACACCCTCTGTATAGTAAATGTGTGACGTGTATCGCGAGCTGACAATAACACCCTCTGTATAGTAAATGTGTAACGTGTATCGCGAGCTGACAATAACACCCTCTTTATACTAAATGTGTGACGTGTATCGCGAGCTGACAATAACACCCTCTGTATAGTAAATGTGTGACGTGTATCGCGAGCTGACAATAACACCCTCTGTATAGTAAATGTGTGACGTGTATCGCGAGCTGACAATAACACCCTCTGTATAGTAAATGTGTGACGTGTATCGCGAGCTGACAATAACACCCTCTGTATAGTAAATGTGTGACGTGTATCGCGAGCTG
Source organism: Pecten maximus (assembly GCF_902652985.1). NCBI lineage: Eukaryota > Metazoa > Mollusca > Bivalvia > Pectinida > Pectinidae > Pecten > Pecten maximus. The sequence continues at coordinate 21,345,854 of NC_047015.1, forward strand.
ACAATAACACCCTCGGTATAGTAAATGTGTGATGTATATCGCGAGCTGATAATAACACCCTCTGTATAGTAAATGTGTGACGTGTATCGCGAGCTGACAATAACACCCTCTGTATAGTAAATGTGTGACGTGTATCGCGAACTGATAATAACACCCTCTGTATAGTAAATGTGTGACGTGTATCGCGAGCTGACAATAACACTCTCTGTATAGTAAATGTGTGACGTGTATCGCGAGCTGACAATAACACCCTCTGTATAGTAAATGTGTGACGTGTATCGCGAAGTGACAATAACACCCTTTATATAGTAAATGTGTGACGTGTATCGCGAGCTGACAATAACACCCTCTGTATAGTAAATGTGTGACGTGTATCGCGAGCTGACAATAACACCCTCTGTATAGTAAATGTGTGACGTGTATCGCGAACTGACAATAACACCCTCTGTATAGTAAATGTGTGACGTGTATCGCGAGCTGACAATAACACCCTCTGTATAGTAAATGTGTGACGTGTATCGCGAACTGACAATAACACCCTTTCTATAGTAAATGTGTGACGTGTATCGCGAGCTGACAATAACACCCTCTGTATAGTAAATGTGTGACGTGTATCGCGAGCTGACAATAACACCCTCTGTATAGTAAATGTGTGAGGTGTATCGCGAGCTGACAATAACACCCTCTGTATAGTAAATGTGTGACGTGTATCGCGAGCTGACAATAACACCCTCTGTATAATAAATGTGTGACGTGTATCGCGAGCTGACAATAACACCCTCTGTATAGTAAATGTGTGACGTGTATCGCGATCTGATAATAACACCCTCTGTATAGTAAATATGTGACGTTTATCGCGAGCTGACAATAACACCCTCTGTATAGTAAATGTGTGACGTGTATCGCGAGCTGACAATAACACCCTCTGTATAGTAAATGTGTGACGTGTATCGCGAGCTGACAATAACACCCTCTGTATAGTAAATGTGTAACGTGTATCGCGAGCTGACAATAACACCCTCTTTATACTAAATGTGTGACGTGTATCGCGAGCTGACAATAACACCCTCTGTATAGTAAATGTGTGACGTGTATTGCGAGCTGACAATAACACCCTCTGTATAGTAAATGTGTGACGTGTATCGCGAGCTGACAATAACACCCTCTGTATAGTAAATGTGTGACGTTTATCGCGAGCTGACAATAACACCCTCGGTATAGTAAATGTGTGATGTATATCGCGAGCTGATAATAACACCCTCTGTATAGTAAATGTGTGACGTGTATCGCGAGCTGACAATAACACCCTCTGTATAGTAAATGTGTGACGTGTATCGCGAACTGATAATAACACCCTCTGTATAGTAAATGTGTGACGTGTATCGCGAGCTGACAATAACACCCTCTGTATAGTAAATGTGTAACGTGTATCGCGAGCTGACAATAACACCCTCTTTATACTAAATGTGTGACGTGTATCGCGAGCTGACAATAACACCCTCTGTATAGTAAATGTGTGACGTGTATTGCGAGCTGACAATAACACCCTCTGTATAGTAAATGTGTGACGTGTATCGCGAGCTGACAATAACACCCTCTGTATAGTAAATGTGTGACGTGTATCGCGAGCTGACAATAACACCCTCTGTATAGTAAATGTGTGACGTGTATCGCGAGCTGACAATAACACCCTCGGTATAGTAAATGTGTGATGTATATCGCGAGCTGATAATAACACCCTCTGTATAGTAAATGTGTGACGTGTATCGCGAGCTGACAATAACACCCTCTGTATAGTAAATGTGTGACGTGTATCGCGAACTGATAATAACACCCTCTGTATAGTAAATGTGTGACGTGTATCGCGAAGTGACAATAACACCCTTTATATAGTAAATGTGTGACGTGTATCACGAGCTGACAATAACACCCTCTGTATAGTAAATGTGTGACGTGTATCGCGAGCTGACAATAACACCCTCTGTATAGTAAATGTGTGACGTGTATCGCGAGCTGACAATAACACCCTCTGTATAGTAAATGTGTGACGTGTATCGCGAGCTGACAATAACACCCTCTGTATAGTAAATGTGTGACGTGTATCGCGAGCTGACAATAACACTCTCTGTATAGTAAATGTGTGACGTGTATCGCGAGCTGATAATAACACCCTCTGTATAGTAAATGTGTGACGTGTATCGCGAGCTGACAATAACACCCTCTGTATAGTAAATGTGTGACGTGTATCGCGAGCTGACAATAACACCCTCTGTATAGTAAATGTGTGACGTGTATCGCGAGCTGACAATAACACCCTCTGTATAGTAAATGTGACGTGTATCGCGAGCTGACAATAACACCCTCTGTATAGTAAATGTGTGACGTGTATCGCGAGCTGACAATAACACACTCTGTATAGTAAATGTGTGACGTGTATCGCGAGCTGATAATAACACCCTCTGTATAGTTAATGTGTGACGTGTATCGCGAGCTGACAATAACACCCTCTGTATAGTTAATGTGACGTGTATCGCGAGCTGACAATAACACCCTCTGTATAGTAAATGTGTGACGTGTATCGCGAGCTGACAATAACACACTCTGTATAGTAAATGTGTGACGTGTATCGCGAGCTGATAATAACACCCTTTATATAGTAAATGTGTGATGTGTATCGCGAGCTGATAATAACACCCTCTGTATAGTAAATGTGTGATGTGTATCGCGAGCTGACAATTAACACCCTCTGTATAGTAAATGTGTGACGTGTATCGCGAGCTGATAATAACACCCTCTGTATAGTTAATGTGTGACGTGTATCGCGAGCTGACAATAACACCCTCTGTATAGTTAATGTGACGTGTATCGCGAGCTGACAATAACACCCTCTGTATAGTAAATGTGTGACGTGTATCGCGAGCTGACAATAACACACTCTGTATAGTAAATGTGTGACGTGTATCGCGAGCTGATAATAACACCCTTTATATAGTAAATGTGTGATGTGCATCGCGAGCTGATAATAACACCCTCTGTATAGTAAATGTGTGATGTGGATCGCGAGCTGACAATTAACACCCTCTGTATAGTAAATGTGTGACGTGTATCGCGAGCTGACAATAACACCCTCTGTATAGTAAATGTGTAACGTGTATCGCGAGCTGATAATAACACCCTCTGTATAGTAAATGTGTGACGTGTATCGCGAGCTGACAATAACACCTTCTGTATAGTAAATGTGTAACGTGTATCGCGAGCTGACAATAACACCCTCTGTATAGTAAATGTATGACGTGTATCGCGGGCTGATAATAACACCCTTTATATAGTAAATGTGTGATGTGTATCGCGAGCTGACAATAACACCCTCTTTATAGTAAATGTGTGACGTGTATCGCGAGCTGACAATAACACCCTCTGTATAGTAAATGTGTGACGTGTATCGCGAGCTGACAATAACACCCTCTGTATAGTAAATGTGTGATGTGTATCGCGAGCTGATAATAACACCCTCTGTATAGTAAATGTGTGACGTGTATCGCGAGCTGACAATAACACCCTCTGTATAGTAAATGTGTGATGTGTATCGCGAGCTGATAATAACACCCTCTGTATAGTAAATATGTGACGTTTATCGCGAGCTGACAATTAACACCCTCTGTATAGTAAATGTGTGACGTGTATCGCGAGCTGGCAATAACACCCTTTATATAGTAAATGTGTGACGTGTATCGCGAGCTGACAATAACACCCTTTATATAGTAAATGTGTGACGTGTATCGCGAGCTGACAATAACACCCTCTGTATAGTAAAGGGGAATGCAAAGGTTTAACAACGACTTCCAAAAGACGAAGACAAAAACACTACATCGCAATAAAGTTGATACATTCATCACAAACTTATAAGATGGCGTCTTATCAAACATTTTACACCACAGAGTGAAATTTACACATTCATCACAAAGTAAAGATGGCGTTTTTCTAACGTTCTCCACTATAGGGTGAAATAGGTGTATTCCTCATAAACCTATCATGGTACGTGTACACTACCTCTATCATGCGTTCCACAAAACAAAGTGAAATTCGCCGTCATCATACTATGTTCTTTGAGGTAATAAGGTGGTATGACTATCATTATTTTTGAGCTGATTTTGCATCATCCGAAACAAAAGTGGCGTTTAATGTCCCGCATACCGAAATACTTATGTCAGCAAGTGTAAATTCCAGAACAGCCAAACATTTTACATGAAGAAATAACAAAGTCATAATTAACAATACAGTCACAATTAACAATACATCCATAATAGAAAACAAATACAGTCATACAACATATAATTTACAATACAGTCATACAGGAATTCAATTGAACGGTTTATTTTTACCTTTACGTTCATTGGGTGTGTGTGGGGTGTGTGTGTGTGGGGGGGGGGGGGGGGGGGGGGGGGGTTGTCGCGTATTTATATATCATAAAGAAATGTGGCGGAGTGTATGTCCCAACTGAAGTGTTTCCTTGGAAATGTTTATGTCTCCATCACCCGGTATGATGTTCCTTTCATAAGAAAAGACCCCCACGGAAACTGTAAATTAAAGTCGCCCTGCCAGTAGAAGAATCGATCCCAGGGACACTGAGTTACCTTCCATGTATTGCTAACAGACAAAGCTGACATACTTGGTATTTTGGTATCTGGAACTGTATGATTCGTAAAGCTTTTTAAAAAGTCTATAACTTAAATTGTATAGTTAGATGTATACCTGCTCTAAGGACAATGGGGCCGATATCCTACACAGAAAACTCCAGACGTTAAATGAAAAGCAGATCAGTTTTCCCTTGTTTCCTTGATCTGAAGTTTGATGTGATGGGTAAGTCTTTGTTTGGTGTGGGGGGAAATTCTGTTAAGTGTCGAAACCCATTCTTTTGTTTAGTGTGGGAGGTAATTTTGTTCTTTGATGTGGTTGGTTGTTTGGTGTGGTGGGTTGATTGGTGTGGTGGGTTGTCTGGTATGGTAGGTTGTTTGGTGTGGTGGGTTGTATGGTATGGTAGGTTGTTTGGTGTGGTAGGTTGTTTGGTGTGGTGGGTTGTATGGTGTGTCGGGTTGTATGGTGTGGTGGGTTGTTTGGTGTGATGGGTTGTTTGGTGTGGTGGGTTGTTTGGTGTGGTGGGTTATTTGGTGTGGTGGTTTGTCTGGTAGGTAAGTTGTTTGGTGTGGTGGGTTGTTGGTGTGGTGGTTGAATGGGGTGGTAGGGTTGTCTGTTGGTGTAGTTGGTTTGGTTTGTTGTGTGGTTTTTGGTGTGGTTGGTTTGTATGTTAGTGGTCATGTTTTTTGTTTGGTATGTTTAGTTGTTGGGGGGGGTTTAGTTTGGTGGTGGTGTTTGTAGTGGTATGGTTAGTGGTTGTGGGTTGTGGGGTTGTGGTTGTGTGTGGTGTGGTAGGTATTGTTGTGGGGTTTTTTGGTGTGGTGGGTTGTTTGGGGGTTTGGTGGGGTTGTTTTTATGGTGTGTAGGGTTGTATTGTTTGTGGTGGTTGTTTGGTTTGGGGGTTGGGGTGGGTTGTTTGGTGTGTGGTTGTTTTGGGTGTTTGTGGTGTGTGGGTGGGTTGTATTGGTGTGGTGGTTGTTTGTGGCGTCCTTTGGTGGATTTTTAGGGGTGGGTGTATGGGTGTGGGGGGTGTTGGGTGGGGGGTGGTGTTGTGGGTTGTATGTGGTGTGGGTTGGTTGGTGTGGGTTGTTGTGTGCAGGTTGTTTGTGGGGTTGTTGGTGTGCGTGGTTGTGGTGTGGTGGGTTTTGTGGTTGGGGGGTTTGATGTTATTGGGGTGTTGGTTTGGTTAGGTGGGGTTGTTGGTGTGGTGGGGGTTGTTGGTGGGGTAGGTTTGTGGTGTCGGTTGTTGTATGGTGGTGGGTGGTATGGTGTGGAGGTGTTTGGTGTGTGGGGTTTGGTGTGGTTGGTTTAGGTTGGTGTGTGGTGGGGTTGTTGTGGGTGTTTTGTATGGTGGTTTGGTGGTTTGTGGGTGTTTGTGTGGTGGGTTGTTTGGGGTGGTGAGGTTGTTGGGGGCGTGGTGTTGGTTGTGTTTTGGTGTGGTGTATGGTTGTTGGTTTGAGGTTGTTTGGTCTGGTAGGTTGTTTGGTGTGGTAGGTTGTATGGTGTTGTGGGTTGTTTGGTCTGGTAGGTTGTTTGGTGTGGGGGTGTTGGTGGTGGTGGGTTTGTATGTGGTGGATGAGTTGTTGGTGTGGTGTGGGTTTGTAGGTGTGGTTGTTTGGTGTGGTGGGTTGTTTGGTGTGGTGGGTTGTATGGTGTGGTGGGTTGTTTGGTGTGGTGGGTTGTATGGTGTGGTGGGTTGTTTGGTGTGGTGGGTTGTATGGTGTGGTGGGTTGTTTGGTGTGGTGGGTTGTATGGTGTGGTGGGTTGTTTGGTGTGGGAGGTTGTTTGGTGTGGTGGGTTGTTTGGTGTGGTAAATGTAGGTTGTATGGTGTGGTCGGTTGTTTGGTGTGGTCGGTTGTATGGTGTGGTCGGTTGTATGGTGTGGTCGGTTGTTTGGTGTGGTAGGTAATTTTGCAATTAGGTGTTGTAGGTAATCGTTTAGCGTGATGTTGTAACTAATACTGTTTCAGAATTTGCGACATTAATATTTCGTGACTTTTTTGTATTGCATTGTTAAGTATATGTTTACCATTATCAATGGCTCGTATTATCACATTGAAAGCTCGACCTTGACCTGAATTAAAATAAGGTAAGTAAAAGGTCATGCATATTTTGCAACCACATGTAAAATGCAATTCATTAGCAAATCCTACTAGTAACATGACACATAACAGACGTCTACCTACAAACCGTGGCACCACGCGCGGGGTTTCCGTGTCTAGTGAACGGTTTACGGCTTTAGAGAAGGTTTATTGTTTGAAGCCGTGTACATTTTACTGTAAATCAATTAAAGACAACCTTTATAAGATCGTGCATTTGAAATACAAATAACACATTCACCGGTATTATCATATTGATAGTTGGAGTTTAACATATAAATAGCTACAATCAGTGGATTGCGGAGTACGTGTATATAAAAGTATTTTTCAGCATTTTAATTTTAAGTCAAAGCCGTATCCGACTTGTGACGATTAACACCATTTCAGGTGTAGGTATTATCTCCACATTCTGTTCTATCTTATCAAGTTACATGTAGTACCTTCAGTCTCACTGAATCGAACGATGAAAGGCAATACCTAGGTCAAGAATTTTATATCTAAGTATCCGTAGTAGATCTCCGTTCTGTAAAACATCATTTCTAAAGTACTTACTGGAATACAGCTTGAAATGATCGTAGGAATAAAGTAGATTAATGATAATATTTTCAAGACCCACGTAAGTCTCATGCCAGTTGTGATGACTGACGATGTCTTTATGGTACCAAGGACGTATCAATCAATGAGTTTTAGAGAATAGATGAGACAGGAGTTCGTGACAGATATAACTCCACAAGGTAGGAATAACCTTTTAGAATCTATTAATTCAAGATGACGGTTGATCTGATATTTTTTGATAAGTTGATCGTTTTTCAAGTTCATATCAAAGTATGGCCACGAACCACAGTTAATGTCACGTACCGCAGTTAATGTCACGTACTACAGTTAATGTCACGTACCGCAGTTAATGTCACGTACTACAGTCAATGTCACGCACAACAGTTAATGTCATGCACAACAGTTAATGTCACGTACAACAGTTAATGTCACACACAACAGTTAATATCACGTACAACAGTTTTTTTTTTTTTTCTTTTTCTTTTTTCTTTTTTCTTGTTTTTTTTTTTCACTCAGAAATGATCTGATTGTCAGCTCTATTATATGGGTACAAAGCGACATACGAATAATAAATGTAATATTTTTGTGATATTGTTAATTTATTCAATTATGTTTTATTTAATATTATCATATAAAGATAGAAAGATAATAGAGAGGGGAGAGAGAGATGAATCTGGAGGGGGAGATAGACTCTGGAGGGGGAGAGAGACGTGGGGGAGGAGGAGAGAGAAAAAAAAACGAGAGGCAGAGAGCTGAGGAGGTAGAGATTGGGAGGAGAGCGAAAGAATGTGTGTTGAGTTGAATAGAGGAGAGAGTGTTTTGTGACAAATACAAATATATGTCAGAAATGGAAATAATTTAAATATATGATACATGGTAAGGATATGAGAATAGCTTAAAATATAAGGAGTAGGAAATATTCAAGGTAGATAGCTAAAGAGAAATATATAACCTTTCTTCCAGAACATTCTTTCAAAACTCTTTGTTCTTTCATTCTTTTTATTTGTTTATGCACGTAAGTCACGCTCAATCTTACTCCGAACTCATCTTTGCAATATCACATACAAACGATTGAAAAAGGTACGTTAGGATTAAAAGTTCAAAGGACCTAAATATCTGAATATTTTATTTGTATAATTTTCTTGTGTTGTTATATGTTTTTGAGATAATAATTATTCCATGTCGCATTTGTTCATATCTGCTGAAGTAGGTTTTTTCATATCATCATCGTGCAAGTTTTATCCTTATTATTTTATTATTTCATTCTTCATGTTTCACTTCTTATATTAATATAAATATTTGATGTCTATTCTATTATATCAAGAGTTCAGCTTCCGTGTTGGTCATATCAACTCTTACCACTTTCACTGACTGTCGATATAACAGAACAGACGATACATTAGATATATCTATATTTTTCACAATTTTTCAATAATAGTTAGACATACACATAACTTCAATAATGAATAATATGCATTACAACTGTCATTATTATCAATAGAATAAGCTCACATTGTAATCAATATAAATAATTGATCGATCCATTATTATTTTAATTATTTTCAGCTTCCGTGGTCAGACAAAGGAACAAATCAATATTTATTATATGTTTTCTATCAAATAGTTAATCATCTTATATTTTCCATAGATGCAACCCCAACTCATATTTCAAAACTAAATCACGTACAACAGTTAATGTCACGTACCACATTTAATGCCACGTATCACAGCTAATTCACGTGTCACAGCTAATGTCGCTTAGCGCAGTTAATGTCACGTACAACAGTTAATGTCACGTACCACAATTAATGTCACGTACCACATTTAATGTCACGTATCACAGCTAATTCACGTGTCACAGCTAATGTCGCTTAGCGCAGTTAATGTCACGTACCGCAGTTAATGTCACGTACCGCAGTTAATGTCACGTACATCAGTTAATTTCACGCACAACAGTTAATGTCACGTACAACAGTTAATGTCACACACAACAGTTAATGTCACGTACAACAGTTAATGTCACGTACAACGGTTAATGTCACGTACAACAGTTAATGTCACACACAACAGTTAATGTCACGTACAACAGTTAATGTCACGTACCACAGTTAATGTCACGTATCACAGCTACATGTAATTCACGTGTCACAGCTAATGTCGCATAGCGCAGTTAATATCACGTACCGCAGTTAATGTCACGTACCGCAGTTAATGTCACGTACATCAGTTAATTTCACGTACATCAGTTAATGTCACATACCACAGATATTCTCACGTACCGCAGCTAATGTCCGCTGAACACCTATTTATATATATAACTTCGTGACAGATATAACTCCACAAGGTAGGAATAACCTTTTAGAATCTATTAATTCAAGATGACGGTTGATCTGATATTTTTTGATAAGTTGATCGTTTTTCAAGTTCATATCAAAGTATGGCCACGAACCACAGCTAATTCACGTGTCACAGCTAATGTCGTTTAGCGCAGTTAATGTCACGTACCGCAGTTAATGTCACGTACAACAGTTAATGTCACGTACAACAGTTAATGTCACGTACCGCAGTTAATGTCACGTACAACAGTTAATGTCACGTACAACAGTTAATGTCACGTACCGCAGTTAATGTCACGTACCGCAGTTAATGTCACGTACAACAGTTAATGTCACACACAACAGTTAATGTCACACACAACAGTTAATGTCACGTACAACAGTTAATGTCACGTACCACAGTTAATGTCACGTATCACAGCTAATGTCGCATAGCGCAGTTAATATCACGTACCGCATTTAATGTCACGTACCGCAGTTAATGTCACGTACCGCAGTTAATGTCACGTACATCAGTTAATTTCACGTACATCAGTTAATGTCACATACCACAGATATTCTCACGTACCGCAGCTAATGTCCGCTGAACACCTATTTATATATATAACTTAGATATGTTGGCGGCCATTTTCTCCGTATGATACTTGTGTTAAAGGGTGTCTTCTGTTTGAAGATTCAATGATGTTATAGGATGCCTATAGAGAGAGATACAGCAAAACTAAGATAAAATGGAAAACTGAAAATTGGTTAACACAACTTTATGTTCTCCCTCATTATATTCGTCCGAACATAAAGTAATTAATTTCAAATGAATAACAAACACATTAATGGGATTGCAGCTCGTTGCTCATTCATTTTAATCGATAACACATCAAAATCAAACATGTTCAAGAACAAAACCATCGCCCCCACAACGCCTATCCTCCTATAAACCTCTGCTAACCGGCATAACTACGATATACGCGACTATACATTTAACCTGAATACACCTTACGGTTCTAGCACGTATATGTATACGAAGAGAACCAAATATAACAAAAATCGCGTAAAAAATAAATCAACATGTATGTAGTGTTGAGCAACGAACTCGAAAGACCGCATAGAGCACTTGCGTGCCTTATATAGCCCTACACCACGTGACATCCACCCCGATGACCACCCTATGAACTACCGAATACTTACGAAAACAACCGAACTTAATTTCATATATGTTTTACAAAAATGGAGGCTTTATAAGAACGCTATGCTTAGCAGCACGCGTGCGGTACATATGTTGATGCCATCATTGGCCGACATGAACTGCGTTTGTATCCATGCGTAGATGTTTTGAAAATAGCGTTGGTATTTGTGCCAACAATGTTTAGTGTTATAAGCTGACAACCCCAGAGAAATTGTAAATGGTGATAAAGTCAGTCTTATTGACCCGTACGCCATGACACATATTGCCTGATAGTCTATTCCAAACATGTTATTGTTAAAATATCGTATTTGTAGAATATGATATAAAACACTCATTCTATGATGTTTCATTAATGAGTAAACCTGACACAAAGTACAAAATCACGTATATTTAAACCACGGTTAATTTCGAGAAAAATAATTACCTAAGGACTTAGAATATGTATACATATATTTCAATTTGCTCTACATTGTCACTGTATAACCTTGCCAAACAAAAAGAAGGTTATAATTCTCACAGAACTCCCAATGGTGTAGTGATTTGGAAAACAATGCTCATGACGTCGCCGCAAAATGACTTCAATTTGTCTGACGTCGCTATATTAAGGCGTCAAGAAAATCCCTGGTACCGGATTAAAAATCACGATTGATGAATGTAACTCGCAACAATTAATGTATTCTTTGGAAGGTTATTGTTCCATCCTATTCTTTGGGAGGTTATTGTTCTGTCCTATTCTTTGGGAGGTTATTGTTCTGTCCTATTCTTTGGGAGGTTATTGTTCTGTCCTATCCTTTGGGAGGTTATTGTTCTGTCCTATTCTTTGGGAGGTTATTGTTCTGTCCTATCCTTTGGGATGTTATTGTTCTGTCCTATCCTTTGGGAGGTTATTGTTCTGTCCTATTCTTTGGGAGGTTATTGTTCTGCCTTATTCTTTGGGAGGTTATTGTTCCATCCTATTCTTTGGGAGGTTATTGTTCTATTCTATTCTTTGGGAGGTTATTGGTCTATTCTATTCTTTGGGAGGTTATTGTTCCATCCTATTCTTTGGGAGGTTATTGGTCTATTCTATTCTTTTGGATGTTATTGTTATATCCAACTCTTTGGACAGTTAATGTTCTATCCTGCTCTTTGAAAAGTTATTATAGAATTATAGGATGGAACAATACCTTTCAAAAGAAGACAGCTTAAAGTTTTATAAATAAAATTAACTCATTTTACAATAATTCATTCCAATACAAGTCATATCCGCTTACATAATTCGTTTTTGGTAGCCCTGAGAAAAGGAAAGAATTGCCTCAATGTGAGAGGAGAATACTGGAGGACCATGAGGAGTAAAACGACTGGCCGAATGAGGGTTGGTATTTCATTCTACTATTCTTATTACAATAATATATTGGCGTGTGTCCAAAAACCAGTCGAAACGTATTAGCTAAATTAATTAGTTTACAAATAAAAACAGCTTAAGCTAAGATATTAAAAAATATATATTTTGTTGAAACAACTATTTTCCAACTGTTTTGGTTCCAATATGTGTTAGCTTGCATATACATCAGGAAATTTTCTCCTTTTTGCAGACTGATTTCTATGAAAATGATGTGTCGTGTCATACATATTACATCAAAGTTCTCGAAAACTAATCTTATAAGCATTGGAACCTCCTACAAACAAGCGAGATGGATAAGTTTTCCGCGGAGATATTGTGCAACAACACGGGCTATTTTACCATCACGTGGACTACTTACAACGGCCTAACAACTAGGAAGGCCAAAAACCTCGACTCTGAATAAAACCTCCAGTGTGATCTGTACCATCGAAAGGTGACAGAACTAGACTACCACTGACATATTTCCAGGTTTCCAACCTTTCTTTTTTTTATTTAGAGCAGGAAAGATCGATACCTGCACTTTCTGAGCGTAAGAATAAAGGTAGTGTCAAGTTTGTCGCCTTGGGACTATTTTTACCGGAGGACACGAATTATATGTTAAAAATATAGTGCTTTTATAGGGCGTGTTTACGACAGTCGCGGTAGTAACTACTATACCTTGGCATCAGTCCCTCCTCCTAAAACCCAATTTTACAATAATGACATAGTTATTGTTTCCAATATGTTCTCTAGGAATAGGGTCATGGAATGCAAGACTTTTTTAAACACGCTTTTTAACACAAGACAAAGTTTCTCTGAAACCTTTCGCATGTTATTTCTCCTTGTTGAAAATAAGTCAAGGTGATCAATATAAGGTTATACTCTTTATATAACTTGATACTAGCTATATAACTTTATACTATTTATATTACTTTATACTATTTATATAACTTTAAATTATTTATATTACTTTATACTATTTATATAACTTTAAACTATTTATATTACTTTATAATATCTATATAACTTTATACTTTTTATATAACTTATACTATTTATGTAACGTCATGCTATCTGTATAACTTTATACTATTTATATACAACTTTAAACTATCTTTATAATTTTATACTATTTATATATCTTTATAATTTTATACTATTTATATATCTTTATACTACATTGTATCTATATAACTTTATACTATTTATATTTATACTATATATTTAACTTTATACTATTTATATTACTTTATTCTATGTATATTACTTAATAATATTCATATAACTTTATACCATTTATATTTATACTATATATTTAACTTTATACTATTTATATTACTTTATTCTATGTATATTACTTTATAATAGTTTAACTAGGAAAATGACCCTGGAATCTGAGATCATTTTCCATGGACGTTTGAAATAAAGTAAACTGTCTTGTAACAAATAGAAAACAATTTAATTTAGTACACATAACTCTAGCAGTTTACATCAACCGAGAAAAATGGTTTTGGGTAGATGGATATGATATTTATATACCGGTATTCTACATCAGAAATCATGCTTGAATATCCAGCCCTGACAGAACGTAGTAGTCACTCTCTAGCTACCGACGTGTAATACCAGTAAGGTTAATAAAGACATGGTAAATCTTCCAACTAAGACAACTTCCTCTGTATAAGCTTAGGATTCATGGTCCCTCGGCATATACATCGTCAGCGAAAACAGTTCGCTCCGTCTCTTTCCCGCGTTAGTGGATTCGCTGGGGATAGCATTGGCCATGCCAGATTTTGGCGTGGAATGTGACAGAAACTGAATGTTATAGTGGAGTAATTTCGATAGCGCCCCCTAGGGGTGATAAGGCTGGACCTAGGTCATACTCTGTGGTACTCACTGACAACATTAGTTGGTCCTGTCGATATTTGTAACCGTGAGGCAATTTGATTGAAGCACATCAACAGAAAACTCTACTTGCGGGTTTTAGCCGTAGAAAATTAATCTCAATTAAAACAGAAGTCTTAATGGTTGTTTCAAGGGCGGTAGGAACATTACGCAAACTATTACGCATGACTTGCGATAAAATAAATTCTTCGAAACATATCACGTGCATAATTGCGGTAGAAATATCCTCGCGTAGTAATATCTTTACCAAGTTTGGCGTTTTAGGTATTCCGTATGACTAAAGACACGGTTTTTACTTTACGATTTTGGCAGACTTTTCAGTTTTGTTTTGTTGTCTTCTGGTTTCGTGTATTTCTCTGACTCAAACTCCATATATACGAGTTTAAGTAGCTAGTACAGTTTTATTGTAATACATAAGTGAATGGCTCATCATTGTACAGAACATTATATACATGTATCTGCATCGACAATGCTATTTATATAAATGTTTTATGCAAAACAAAAAACAAGTTCCTTGTGCCATCGTTACCAATGTGAACACAAAATTGACTTGGTATTAATTCTACAAAAGTGTCACATTGTCGTAATTAATTAGATCTTTGACTAAGTGGACGATTCAGAATAAAGTTGTTATACAGCATTGATACATGATTTAGAAATGATCAGGTTGGGTTCATATTTATTGCAGTGAGAGTCTCGAGTATTTCCATCGAAAATGGTTCTATTTCCATCGACTGGATTTACGTAATCATAAGAATGATATCAATTTTGTATTCGTATCAATAGGGAGAAACGATTCCAAAGACTATAGCAGACGATTCTGACGAACTCGGTATGTGTTTATTATATCTTCGTTTTCGACGTTTTTCTATATCGATAAAGTCATAATTTTGTATTCGTTTACATGCTTTATATTTTTCTTTGCAGTCCATGTAATTAAAGGCTAACAAATTCAAAATCTCTTTACATTGACACCGGAAGTGACCGGCGGCCAAATTTGTTTACCTAGGATCTCTTTAGCTGTATTCCTACACTGACCGAATCACTGCCAATTGTACATGTAGTATACAGATTCATACACTATAGATTGGCGTGTAAACGACATATAGGCAAATCCCACACAAAATGTAGATATAGACTTCATTACAAATTAGCATGTTTTAATTTCCGGTAGTACAATGGGCATTCGAATGCATATAACCAGAGACAGGAAGCAGTTTATAACTTTCCCATGGCTTACCATATACAAAAAAACAAATTAAATACAGTTTTTCGGAACAACCAAAAGCGCGTTAGCCCATCTCCGCGAAGGAAAGTTTTTTTTTCATGCTTTCGCCTGGAACGGAGACTTGGAAATTAAATCCATGTAAAATAGCTACCGTTAAAAGGATTTGATCATGAATAAGTTCAAACTTTTTTTCTTTTGCATCGTTCTTGACTAAAAGTGCTGTTAAACCACACTGGGTATTATGACCGTTACCATTATTGGCATCGTGTGTCTACTGCGTCATACTGCCGAGGTAATCCGTAAACTGAATAATGCGGTCTCCATAGACACTATTTTGCGTCATTTGGTACGGCTACTGAGCCTTGTGTTGTGTTACGTCATTTGGTACGGCTACTGAACCTTATGTTGCGTTACACGAGAACCGGAATGATTACATGTCATCGTCGGTCGACTACAGTGTTTATATGATACCTACCGTCTTACACCAGATACATGTATGTCATGTCACAGCTTGGCGACAATGCCTACATCAATTCAGACGACACACCTACTAAAACGACACATTCCGACAATCAGGAACTCTGCTACGTAATACATGCTATAGAGTGAGCGATTAAAACCTAATGCGAGTGGTGTCGACGATTATTTTTCTTATCTTCAGACAAGTTTATTGGATTCTGTATAAAAAAAATACAATATGGTAATTTAACTGGAATAACACCTTGTAGACTAACAGGTATATATTAGACTAACAGCCAGTTTTCACTAACAGCCCGGTTAGACTTGCATGTAAGATGAACTTAGAGGAGGATTAAACAAAGAGGTAGGTCAGTCTAACGGCTAGGTTAATATAACCGCTAGATATGTACAGGCTATGTTAGCAGACCACAGTAGGACAGCCTGGCCATGGGTGATTTCTTGTTAAGCAAAAAATAAATGTATACTATCTATGATTGGTATATTAATTATGAAGTATTGCATCATGGCTTCGCATTTGCTTAAAAAAGTAACGAAATGGGTTCGAGATTATAAATTTCCGGATTTTCCAAAAGTATGTTTACACAGGAAATTTAGTTTTACTTGCAGCAAAATGTGATGCGTAGCAGACGTGGTAAGATAGCAGAAAATCCCAATGATGAACATATGTCAAAATAAGATTATTTCTGTCTTTGGGATAGAGATATTTAATTTCCAATATGTTTCAGAAAAATATAGGTAGGAAATTGTGACATTTTGATTAAGAAATCGTGATATTTTGTATTTTTAAGTTTTTTTGAAGTGAAAACAATGATTTTCATACGTCTGAAATACAGAGAGAAAAAAAGTTGACTTATCATTCATAGCTGTATTGACTTTGCGAATGTTGTACAGATTACATAGATTACAAATACATACGTATGTATACATTTGTATAGCTCATATGTAGGGTTAACTGGCTATGTCTACATATCTAAAACAAGTGCCTTAATTTTTAGGATTGGGTGGGCACTTTTAATGTACAATGCTGCCTATTAATACGGAGAGACTTATAATATCATTAAAACTAAGATAGTTTTGTACCATTTAAACTAAAATATCTATATATTTACATATAGGTGTTTGTACAATCTTTTAGCATTTTATCTTAATCTCATATAAATAAAAACGACTCCAACAATGAATTATTATATCATGTTTAATCTTCATAGCTGATGCTGAATATATAAATAGCCGGTCTTACAGTTCTGTATTCGTTTCAGACATAGTTTATCCCGATGTGAGAGGAACGTCTCCTCATATAAATCCTACGAGAGAAATACCACAGTTAGGAGTTAAAAGCGAGTTTTATGGCTCGGTTGTGGCAGTAATTATAATAAATGTTTTCATAAATTGTCTTGAAATCCAGTATTAAAACGTTCATACGGAGTTAGGTTTAAAGTCTCTATTCTCTCATTTGTAGAATAAAATAAAGAAATCCAAGGTTACTGAAACCGTTATACGCTCGTAGAGGATAAAGACAATGTTTATTCCACTAGGAAATACATAGAAATACCATCATTTGTAATATCACTTAGCCAACATCTTTGGTGTTTTTGTACTTTGAAATTAACACAAAAAATATCCATATTGCTTCGTATACAATATATATAGAAATAATCCGCATTACATGTTGCAAAAATTGATCTAAGATCGAACGGAAATGTACTGTTATGAATACTTAGAGGGACTTAAACGGTAATATCAAATTAGCAGTTGAATACGGTAGATGGAGCTACATTCCCATGGAAAATAGAATCTGTAACCTTTGCAACCAGAACGATATTGGAGACGAGTTTCCTTATTTAATTATAGTCATCGACAACTATGAACATGTAGGAAGCATTTTTTCCCTCGATACCGTTATGAAAGACCAAGTGCTTTTATATACCATACTTTATTTAGTTTTGTAGAAGATGAAGAATTGGTTTCACTTATGAAGTTCATTACGAAAATAAGTAATCGGCTTACTCTATGTAAGTAGTAGCCTTGCTTATAAAATGTATATTATGTATGTAATTCTCTACACTATTAGTTTATGGGAATAAATTCATTGTCGTTGTCATTGTCATAGCGTGAAATGTAGCACATTCATATAGAACAGGTTACCAGACGAGAACTAATCAGTTTTACCCGAGATCTGTGTTCAGGAGGGAGATCGTACGACACAAACACTCTCGACCAAATATACTAACAAAAACAAATACTCTCGACCAAATATACTAACAAAAACAAATACTCTCGACCAAATATACTAACAAAAACAAATACTCTCGACCAAATATACTAACAAAAACACCGTTACTGAACAGTCACAACAAATGATAGACCATCCGTGACTTCGCGCGACAGCCAAACCATTGTAGGGGACTTTTTTCGTCGCCGAAATGTGTTTATCTTCCCATTGTCTTCTCATCGAATCAGACTGACACAGAAACGTAACACGTCAGCTTCGAACCTGCCGTGTGTCTTTCTTCTTCGAGGACGAATATCATTTCATTTTCAAATGCCCCTTGTACAGCGAGCTGAGAGTTGAAACATACCGCCTGATTAAACGTGGTGCTAACCAAGCTTTTACGGTTGTTTTCTGTAGTAACAGAGCCATCCTCCATTCTATGTCTGTCTATAGGTCGTGAAGGGTTTATTTTTCTCAGTGGACCTATGTTTTCGATATTTACAAAACGTTACCATCAGTGTCTGTCAGATGGCTGGGAAGTTACCAAGCGCGAGAAGGCAATGAAAACTAGCAAACATATGTTATAAACCTTATGTATCGCTGGATCGAAGTAATGTGATTGACGGTCAACGGAACCAATAATGGACGGAATGAATTTCTGGTTCCTGTGAGAGTACCAATAATGGACGGAATGAACTTCTGGTTCCTGTGAGAGTACCAATAATGACGGAATGAACTTCTGGTTCCTGTGAGAGTACCAATAATGACGGAATGAACTTCTGGTTCCTGTGAGAGTACCAATAATGACGGAATGAACTTCTGGTTCCTTTGAGAGTACCAATAATGGACGGAATGAACTTCTGGTTCCTGTGAGAGTACCAATTATGACGGAATGAACTTCTGGTTCCTGTGAGAGTACCAATAATGGACGGAATGAACTTCTGGTTCCTGTGAGAGTACCAGTAATGGACGGAATGAACTTCTGGTTCCTGTGAGAGTACCAATAATGGACGGAATGAACTTCTGGTTCCT
This sequence comes from Pecten maximus, assembly GCF_902652985.1. Classification (NCBI taxonomy): domain Eukaryota; kingdom Metazoa; phylum Mollusca; class Bivalvia; order Pectinida; family Pectinidae; genus Pecten; species Pecten maximus. The sequence continues at coordinate 21,364,876 of NC_047015.1, forward strand.
GTGAGAGTACCAATAATGGACGGAATGAACTTCTGGTTCCTGTGAGAGTACCAATAATGACGGAATGAACTTCTGGTTCCTGTGAGAGTACCAATAATGGACGGAAGGAACTTCTGGTTCCTGTGAGAGTACCAATAATGGACGGAATGAACTTCTGGTTCCTGTGAGAGTACCAATAATGACGGAAGGAACTTCTGGTTCCTGTGAGAGTACCAATAATGACGGAATGAACTTCTGGTTCCTGTGAGAGTACCAATAATGGACGGAATGAACTTCTGGTTCCTGTGAGAGTACCAATAATGGACGGAATGAACTTCTTGTTCCTGTGAGAGTACCAATAATGGACGGAATGAACTTCTGGTTCCTGTGAGAGTACCAATAATGGACGGAATGAACTTCTGGTTCCTGTGAGAGTACCAATAATGACGGAAGGAACTTCTGGTTCCTGTGAGAGTACCAATAATGGACGGAATGAACTTCTGGTTCCTGTGAGAGTACCAATGATGGACGGAATGAACTTCTGGTTCCTGTGAGAGTACCAATAATGGACGGAATGAACTTCTGGTTCCTGTGAGAGTACCAATAATGGACGGAATGAACTTCTGGTTCCTGTGAGAGTACCAATAATAACGGAATGAACTTCTGGTTCCTGTGAGAGTACCAATAATGACGGAATGAACTTCTGGTTCATGTGAGAGTACCAATAATGACGGAATGAACTTCTGGTTCCTGTGAGAGTACCAATAATGGACGGAATGAACTCTGGTTCCTGTGAGAGTACCAATAATGGACGGAATGAACTTCTGGTTCCTGTGAGAGTACCAATAATGGACGGAATGAACTTCTGGTTCCTGTGAGAGTACCAATAATGGACGGAATGAACTTCTTGTTCCTGTGAGAGTACCAATAATGGACGGAATGAACTTCTGGTTCCTGTGAGAGTACCAATAATGGACGGAATGAACTTCTGGTTCCTCTGAGAGTACCAATAATGGACGGAATGAACTTCTGGTTCCTGTGAGAGTACCAATAATGACGGAAGGAACTTCTGGTTCCTGTGAAAGTACCAATAATGGACGGAATGAACTTCTGGTTCCTGTGAGAGTACCAATAATGACGGAAGGAACTTCTGGTTCCTGTGAGAGTACCAATAATGGACGGAATGAACTTCTTGTTCCTGTGAGAGTACCAATAATGACGGAAGGAACTTCTGGTTCCTGTGAGAGTACCAATAATGGACGGAAGGAACTTCTGGTTCCTGTGAGAGTACCAATGATGGACGGATTGAACTTCTGGTTCCTGTGAGAGTACCAATAATGGACGGAATGAACTTCTGGTTCCTGTGAGAGTACCAATAATAACGGAATGAACTTCTGGTTCCTGTGAGATTACCAATAATGGACGGAAGGAACTTCTGGTTCCTGTGAGAGTACCAATAATAACGGAATGAAATTCTGGTTCCTGTGAGAGTACCAATAATGGACGGAATGAACTTCTTGTTCCTGTGAGAGTACCAATAATGGACGGAATGAACTTCTGGTTCCTGTGAGAGTACCAATAATGGACGGAATGAACTTCTGGTTCCTGTGAGAGTACCAATAATGGACGGAATGAACTTCTGGTTCCTGTGAGAGTACCAATAATGACGGAATGAACTGCTGGTTCCTGTGAGAGTACCAATAATGGACGGAAGGAACTTCTGGTTCCTGTGAGAGTACCAATAATGGACGGAATGAACTTCTGGTTCCTGTGAGAGTACCAATAATGACGGAAGGAACTTCTGGTTCCTGTGAGAGTACCAATAATGACGGAATGAACTTCTGGTTCCTGTGAGAGTACCAATAATGGACGGAATGAACTTCTGGTTCCTGTGAGAGTACCAATAATGGACGGAATGAACTTCTTGTTCCTGTGAGAGTACCAATAATGGACGGAATGAACTTCTGGTTCCTGTGAGAGTACCAATAATGGACGGAATGAACTTCTGGTTCCTGTGAGAGTACCAATAATGACGGAAGGAACTTCTGGTTCCTGTGAGAGTACCAATGATGGACGGAATGAACTTCTGGTTCCTGTGAGAGTACCAATGATGGACGGAATGAACTTCTGGTTCCTGTGAGAGTACCAATAATGGACGGAATGAACTTCTGGTTCCTGTGAGAGTACCAATAATAACGGAATGAACTTCTGGTTCCTGTGAGAGTACCAATAATGACGGAATGAACTTCTGGTTCATGTGAGAGTACCAATAATGACGGAATGAACTTCTGGTTCCTGTGAGAGTACCAATAATGGACGGAATGAACTCTGGTTCCTGTGAGAGTACCAATAATGGACGGAATGAACTTCTGGTTCCTATGAGAGTACCAATAATGACGGAAGGAACTTCTGGTTCCTGTGAGAGTACCAATGATGGACGGATTGAACTTCTGGTTCCTGTGAGAGTACCAATAATGGACGGAATGAACTTCTGGTTCCTCTGAGAGTACCAATGATGGACGGAATGAACTTCTTGTTCCTGTGAGAGTACCAATAATGACGGAATGAACTTCTTGTTCCTGTGAGAGTACCAATAATGGACGGAATGAACTTCTGGTTCCTTTGAGAGTGCCAATAATGGACGGAATGAACTTCTTGTTCCTGTGAGAGTACCAATAATGAAAAGCATGTTTCACTTTCACGTTTAACCAGTTATGCTTTATGAAAATCATCATTCGAATTGGTTAAAGGCAGCTTAAAATCCAATATGAAAACAAAAACACCGGTCTTAATTTCTTGATCCCGATGTCCAAACCGCACTTAATGGTTTGAATGACAGGTTTGTGACTGTGTCTGCTGATAAAGCATCTAATAATGTGATTCCTGTCTGTAAACGCTATTATGTTTCCTGTTTACAAAAAAAACACTAAGCTTGCTTGACAACCAGGGTAACCCTATATGCTCATTTTTGACGTTTTTTATGACGAATTTCTGTCCAATCATTCTTCCGTATTGACATTTTTCAAAATCCCTGATAGTGTGTAGGATCTACCGCGGTTACATTGGATTTCTAAATTCCATAATAATCCTTTTAAACAACGTTGTGTTGCTAGTTACAGTAGTTGTTTAAACTTTTACTCAACTAACGAAACCATTCTTAGTACAATTTAGTCGGGGCTGCATCCATATTGGATAGAGTTTACGCCAGAAATTGAATTAATGGTATGTTTATTTCCAAAATAAACTCCAAAAATCTTTTTAATTACATTAAACATTTCGCTCCTGACGAACGTTTTCCCCATCAACATGTTTGATTTGTCTACCCTTTACACTACTATTCCCCATGTTGATTTGTCTACCCTTTACACTACTATTCCCCATGTTGATTTGTCTACCCTTTACACTACTATTCCCCGTGTTGATTTGTCTACCCTTTACACTACTATTCCCCATGTTGATTTGTCTACCCTTTACACTACTATTCCCCATGTTGATTTGTCTACCCTTTACACTACTATTGCCCGTGTTGATTTGTCTACCCTTTACACTACTATTGCCCGTGTTGATTTGTCTACCCTTTACACTACTATTCCCCATGTTGATTTGTCCACCCTTTACACTACTATTCCCCATGTTGATTTGTCCACCCTTTACACTACTATTCCCCGTGTTGATTTGTCCACCCTTTACACTACTATTCCCCGTTCCAAACTTAACGAACGCCTTGGTGCTCTTGTAATAGATGAACGGTGATATAAACTACATACTACATGTACATAGTTGTAACTACTGGTTACGGTAGCATATTTCCTAAACATAAATGTACGACTAGGGCTCAGAGAAAATACATGACGAAATCGTGAGAACGATTTAATTTCTGATCGACCCACATGTTCTACCAGACAATTGACATACCCATAGAAACATACGCCCTCTGTCGGCTGACTTGTTTTGTTTTCATACGAAGTTATATTATATAGCAGAGCTAACCAGAACAGGTAACAGAGACCTGGTCAAGTAAGTCCGTGTTACAGAGACCTGGTCAAGTAAGTCAGTGTCACAGAGACCTGGTCAAGTAAGTCAGTGTCACAGAGACCTGGTCAAGTAAGTCCGTGTCACAGAGACCTGGTCAAGTAAGTCCGTGTCACAGAGACCTGGTCAAATAAGTCCGTGTTACAGAGACCTGGTCAAGTAAGTCCGTGTCACAGAGACCTGGTCAAGTAAGTCACAGAGACCTGGTCAAGTAAGTCCGTGTCACAGAGACCTGGTCAAGTAAGTCCGTGTTACAGAGACCTGGTCAAGTAAGTCCGTGTCACAGAGACCTGGTCAAGTAAGTCAATGTCACAGAGACCTGGTCAAGTAAGTCCGTGTCACAGAGACCTGGTCAAGTAAGTCACAGAGACCTGGTCAAGTAAGTCCGTGTCACAGAGACCTGGTCAAGTACGTCCGTGTCACAGAGACCTGGTCAAGTAAGTCCGTGTTACAGAGACCTGGTCAAGTAAGTCCGTGTCACAGAGACCTGGTCAAGTAAGTCCGTGTCACAGAGACCTGGTCAAGTACGTCCGTGTCACAGAGACCTGGTCAAGTAAGTCCGTGTTACAGAGACCTGGTCAAGTAAGTCCGTGTCACAGAGACCTGGTCAAGTAAGTCCGTGTCACAGAGACCTGGTCAAGTACGTCCGTGTCACAGAGACCTGGTCAAGTAAGTCAGTGTTACAGAGACCTGGTCAAGTACGTCCGTGTCACAGAGACCTGGTCAAGTAAGTCCATGTCACAGAGACCTGGTCAAGTAAGTCCGTGTCACAGAGACCTGGTCAAGTAAGTCCGTGTTACAGAGACCTGGTCAAGTAAGTCCGTGTCACAGAGACCTGGTCAAGTAAGTCCGTGTAACAGAGACCTGGTCAAGTAAGTCCGTGTCACAGAGACCTGGTCAAGTAAGTCCGTGTTACAGTGACCTGGTCAAGTAAGTCCGTGTTACAGAGACCTGGTCAAGTAAGTCCGTGTTACAGAGACCTGGTCAAGTAAGTCCGTGTCACAGAGACCTGGTCAAGTAAGTCCGTGTCACAGAGACCTGGTCAAGTAAGTCCGTGTCACAGAGACCTGGTCAAGTACGTCCGTGTCACAGAGACCTGATCAAGTACGTCCGTGTCACAGAGACCTGGTCAAGTAAGTCAGTGTTACAGAGACCTGGTCAAGTACGTCCGTGTCACAGAGACCTGGTCAAGTAAGTCCGTGTCACAGAGACCTGGTCAAGTAAGTCCGTGTCACAGAGACCTGGTCAAGTAAGTCCGTGTTACAGAGACCTGGTCAAGTAAGTCCGTGTCACAGAGACCTGGTCAAGTAAGTCACAGAGACCTGGTCAAGTAAGTCCGTGTCACAGAGACCTGGTCAAGTAAGTCCGTGTCACAGAGACATGGTCAAGTAAGTCCATGTCACAGAGACCTGGTCAAGTAAGTCCGTGTCACAGAGACCTGGTCAAGTACGTCCGTGTCACAGAGACCTGGTCAAGTAAGTCAGTGTTACAGAGACCTGGTCAAGTACGTCCGTGTCACAGAGACCTGGTCAAGTAAGTCCATGTCACAGAGACCTGGTCAAGTAAGTCCGTGACACAGAGACCTGGTCAAGTAAGTCCGTGTTACAGAGACCTGGTCAAGTAAGTCCGTGTCACAGAGACCTGGTCAAGTAAGTCCGTGTTACAGAGACCTGGTCAAGTAAGTCCGTGTCACAGAGACCTGGTCAAGTAAGTCCGTGTTACAGAGACCTGGTCAAGTAAGTCCGTGTCACAGAGACCTGGTCAAGTAAGTCCGTGTTACAGAGACCTGGTCAAGTAAGTCCGTGTCACAGAGACCTGGTCAAGTAAGTCCGTGTCACAGAGACCTGGTCAAGTAAGTCCGTGTCACAGAGACCTGGTCAAGTACGTCCGTGTCACAGAGACCTGATCAAGTACGTCCGTGTCACAGAGACCTGGTCAAGTAAGTCAGTGTTACAGAGACCTGGTCAAGTACGTCCGTGTCACAGAGACCTGGTCAAGTAAGTCCGTGTCACAGAGACCTGGTCAAGTAAGTCCGTGTCACAGGGACCTGGTCAAGTAAGTCCGTGTCACAGAGACCTGGTCAAGTAAGTCCGTGTTACAGAGACCTGGTCAAGTAAGTCCGTGTCACAGAGACCTGGTCAAGTAAGTCACAGAGACCTGGTCAAGTAAGTCCGTGTCACAGAGACCTGGTCAAGTAAGTCCGTGTCACAGAGACATGGTCAAGTAAGTCCATGTCACAGAGACCTGGTCAAGTAAGTCCGTGTCACAGAGACCTGGTCAAGTAAGTCAATGTCACAGAGACCTGGTCAAGTACGTCCGTGTCACAGAGACCTGGTCAAGTAAGTCCGTGTCACCTAGGGGTATATTGACGATGTTTTATCTTTAAATGACACAAAAATATTGACCATGTCGATTGGATATACCCAATAGAACTTGGAATCAGGGACATTATATAGACTCTTCAACATCTGGCGTTTACCTCGATCCTTACTCACAACATCATCAGGGACAGCTTACAACTAAGCTGTATGGTAAGCGTGACAATTTCAATAATCCATTTCTATACCGCCACACCACAGCATCCTCGACATGTAACTACAGTTGTTTTATGTCCAAGTTTATTTGATATTCTAGGACTTGTTCCAATTCTCACGATTTCCTAGACAGATTACGGCCTCTGACGGAGAAGTTCACATACAATTTCGAATGATTCAGGGTGATGATGGCATCATTATATCACTGGAATCTGGATGTCAGAGATGTTCGACTCTTGTTGTAATGCCTAGTGGTTATGTAGTCACTACCCTAACTCTCATTTGAGGTTGTGGCTTAACCCGGATTCGAATTCGATTTGTATGACGGGTGTGGTCGATGAAACAAAAACAAAACAAACAAAAAATACAAAAAACACGCTGACTCTTCCGGATCACATTGTCTTACATTGTCTTCATTTTGCCCTCGTTTGATCGAGTTAGAATTATCTTATATCAAATCAGAAAAAAATACAGACCAGATAGACTGATGTTACAACATTGTTACCGCATTGTCACAGCATTGTCACAACATTGTCACAACATTGTCACGGCATTGTCACAACATTGTCACAACATTGTCACAACATTGTCACAACATTGTCACGGCATTGTCACAACATTGTCACAGCATTGTCACAACATTGTTACAGCATTGTTACAACATTGTTACAACATTGTTACAACATTGTTACAGCATTGTCACAGCATTGTTACAACATTGTCACAACATTGTTACAGCATTGTCACAGCATTGTCACAGCATTGTCACAGCATTGTTACAACATTGTTACAGCATTGTTACAACATTGTTACAGCATTGTTACAACATTGTCACAGCATTGTCACAACATTGTCATAGCATTGTTACAACATTGTCACAACATTGTCACAACATTGTGACAACATTGTTACAAAATTGTCACAGCATTGTTACAACATTGTCACAACATTGTCACAACATTGTGACAACATTGTTACAAAATTGTCACAGCATTGTCACAACATTGTCACAACATTGTTACAAAATTGTCACAGCATTGTTACAGCATTATTACAACATTGTCACAGCATTGTTACAGCATTGTTACAACATTGTCACAGCATTGTTACAGCATTGTTACAACATTGTCACAACATTGTTACAGCATTGTTACAACATTGTTACAGCATTGTTACAACATTATTACAACATTGTCACAGCATTGTTACAGCATTGTTACACCATTGTTACAGCATTGTTACAGCATTGTTACAGCATTGTTACATCATTGTTACAAAATTGTCACAACATTGTCACAACATTGTCACAGCATTGTTACAACATTGTCACAGCATTGTTACAGCATTGTCACAGCATTGTTACAACATTTCACAGCATTGTTACAACATTGTTACAGCATTGTTACAACATTGTTACAGCATTGCCACAGCATTGTTACAGCATTGTTACAACATTGTCACAACATTGTCACAACATTGTCACAGCATTATTTCAACATTGTCACAGCATTGTCACAACATTGTCACAACATTGTCACAGCATTGTCACAACATTGTCACAGCATTATTTCAACATTGTTACAACATTGTCACAGCATTGTCACAGCATTGTCACAGCATTGTCACAACATTGTCACAACATCGTTACAGCATTGTCACAGCATTGTTACGGCATTATTACAACATTGTTACAGCATTGTTACAACATTGTTACAACATTGTTACAGCATTGTTACAACATTGTTACAACATTGTCACAACATTGTTACAACATTGTCACAGCATTGTTACAACATTGTCACAACATTATTTCAACATTGTCACAGCATTGTTACAGCATTGTTACAGCATTGTCACAGCATTGTTACAACATTGTCACAACATTGTTACAGCATTGTTACAACATTGTTACAACATTGTTACGGCATTATTACAACATTGTCACAGCATTGTCACAGCATTGTTACAGCATTGTTACAACATTGTTACAACATTGTCACAACATTATTTCAACATTGTCACAGCATTGTCACAGCATTGTTACAGCATTGTTACAACATTTCACAACATTGTCACAGCATTGTCACAACATTTAAAAGGACACTTCTCATAAATGTAGCTAAATAAAAGGCAAGTTTCTCACACGATTGATATATCAAAGCCTCGATTGGATTTCGCACCATAACCCGATACACTTTAGGTAGATAGTATATAAAGTAAGTTAGATTATCGTAAATAAACCTACCTTGATGAATACCATCGATTAAGATCATATAGCACGCGCACAAGGGTCACCTAAATAGGCGAAGAGATTCAGCATTACCCACCAATTGTTTCCGTCATAGAGAATACGTGTTTCCTTTTCGACCACAACTTGATTATATACCTTGATAACATCAAGTTATTATAATATAATACGAATACCAAGTCCAAGCTTTTGTATCCTGCTTAATCGATTGTATCGCTGCTATAACCTGATATTAATTTTAGATAAGGTTTCAACTAAAATCTATCAATTACATTATGTGGAAACATTAAAAAAAAATATATAACCAAAAAAAAATAAAAAAAACAAAAAAATACAATTAGGCTTTGTCAGTTTGATTCCTGGATACTGTTTTGTTTTTATTTAACGTTATTACGGCTGTTTAATAGACGAAAACGACTGGAAAATGAGTAGAGGAGGTATAGTATCGAGTAATGTGTAATCGTCACCATATCAGCGCTACATAATATCGGACACAACACACTGAAATGCGGATAATTCCGCCACTAAAGCCGCAATGTTTTAAATATTAGAAGGGGTCATATTCCTTTATTGATCACATAGAAATGTGCTGACATATCATTTCTACTGAATTCCATTGAATATATATATTTTATCTCGTGCAAAATACACATGCACTTAGCCTTGCCATCTGTTTAGGTATATTTCAAATATTGATGGTATAAACAGATGTGAACGTATCCATTCCTTCAGCTAATTCAGACAAAATGCAACAACAAATTTCTCTCGATGACATATGAAAATCTCGTTCTATCCAGATATGACGCTTTTTCTTAACCTTATGACCTTTTATAGTGTTGATGGGACATTAATCACTTTAATTAAGTAACTAACTATCCATAAACATATACTACACTTGAAAAGTTGCCTTACTCTCCGTACAATCGTATGACTACTACTTTTTGTACCGAAATAACATTCACTTTAATTTCTATCACACGTGGAATAAACTCTAACTTCGTTTTGATTTTTTGACTTAATGATTATTTTTTTAATCAGTTTTAATTGACTAACACTTGAAAGCCGTCTCATGAGGTCCAAGAAATGATAACGCACAAAAACTATTTCGAGATAGAGATTTCAATCAATTAATTCCTTTGAAAAGAACAAACTTGTTACGATGTTACGATTACATACATTTCAGAAATTGTCAGTTATGCATACATTAATTAGCGGCAATTCACTTCAGTTTTATACCTTACACCTCGGCTGATATTGTGCAAAGAACACATGTTGACATAAGTCAATTTGTGGTAGAATGAAGGTTACACAACTCGTCGTTGTTGTATATGGTATTTCACTCTCGCTTAAGCTCGTGTTTTTTTTGTTTTTGTTTTTTGTAACTTTAAAAAAATAACTAAGTCGAATGAAAGAAATACATATACAACTCGTTGTGTAAACTCTATTTATTGCACATGTGTAAAATACGTCTCTACAAACATTTTATTCAGGTTCGTGTCTTAGTACAACCACGTCGATCATTTACGTCCATAAAATTAACCTCTAGACCTTCAGCTGGGGCTTGTACACTGCATGTATATTTTGATAGGTACTGTCATGATCAGACAGCTTCATCAAATTGTATCTAAGATATGATACTGAGAACGCCTCCAATCTAGATAATGGATTTTGCAATAAATGATAAACAATGGTCCTTGGAAACCAGTATTGACTTTTCGTCAAGCTTCATTGTTATCTTTATTTCACATCTCGATTCCAGCATCAAATGTTTGGATATTACACATTTCGATCGCCTTCTCCCAAAGTGATTACATAACTTGTGTATCCACACCATCCATGTATATTTACATTCATCTTCCCATGGTATCAGGTTAATTAATATATGAAAGTTTCATTGTCATTTAATGACACGGGGAATGTTGATATACCCCAAGTGATATTAATAATAAAACTATAGCGATATGATAATGGAACAAGCTACATGTACGTTTACATTAAAATAAAAGGGGAGTAACTCTAGTGTTCATGATAAAAATATAGACTTCATTCCCTTTCCATTGTTTACACTGTCGTCTGTAGTGTAACGTTTGTCTGATATAAACTTTCTTCCTAATCCATATGTCGTACCAGAACACGAGACAACTGCATATTGTTCTTTGTTCCGATATCTTAGGTCAGTGCGGGTAAAGTCGTAAAAGTTTCCGCCTGAGACAATCATCAGAGATTTGACGTTTTTGTTATTACGTCAAAAACCGTATTGCATTTAACTTTGTATAGGCACACAACGCTATTAGACTCGATGTTGTGTGAGAATAATTTACAATCAAACTTCCAAATATACACGAGACGCGTGCCAACTCCCTCGGGAGTCTGGTCCAATCGGCACAGACGCCGTTCTAAGTAACTCATGCACACGTAGCACTATGCGATTGCATTGACAAGACGTGGGGCAATAAATCCTGATATGCGAGGCATATTACCGACAGCGATATCAATGTGATTTTAGTTTGTATAATGGAAGCATTAGTTGGGCTAATCCCACCATGTCTGAAGAACAATGCGTTACATGTGGCCATATATCGGTAACGTCGTCACGTACGGCCATGTATCGGTGACATCGTCACGTACGGTCATGTATCGGTGACATCGTCACGTACGGCCATGTATCGGTGACATCGTCACGTACGGTCATGTATCGGTGACATCGTCACGTACGGCCATGTATCGGTGACATCGTCACGTACGGCCATGTATCGGTGACATCGTCACGTACGGTCCTGTATCGGTAACATCGTCACGTACGGTCATGTATCGGTAACATCGTCACGTGCGGTCATGTATCGGTAACATCGTCACGTGCGGTCCTGTATCGGTAACATCGTCACGTGTGGTCCTGCATCGGTGACATCGTCAAGTACTGTCATGTACAGATACCGTTCCATTTCAGATCGTTGCTTTAAACAGACAATTATGCGATAGTTCTTGCATCCAATGTAATGATTATTTTCAAGTTTGTTACGTCTATAATGAAGTAACCCCGTATCATTTTATACATAAAAAAAAAAAAACACACACACACACACACACACACACACCCACACACACACACACCCACACACACACACACACACACACACACACACACACACACACGAAAATGTATAAGTTTAAAATCGATTTTTTGTATTGTGGTGTTGGACTACCACTTTGGAATAGCAGCTTTAGACTGTTGGTGCAATTGCATATTGTATCGAGCTAAAATCTTATGTAAAATATATGAAATAGAAAGTTTATACAAATCAATAAAAGTATACAATATAAGTTTGAAACTTTATTCATTAAGGCACAGTTTTCGATATAAATTCACATCTATATAACAGAAGTCTACTTAATTCTGATTTAACACGATATATGGAATCCTTTAGTCACTGCGAGAATCGAATTGTAGGTCGGGTTGATAGGTCAGCCAGTGTATGTCATCAGAGGCGACTAATGTGAGAATTTCAACCGATTTGAGGTTTATCTTTGTATGGCCTACTTAGGCTCACAAACACAGTTAAATATCTGCGGTACTCAATGCTGACGCACCTCATTCTTCCTTATTCTACTGACAACACCTGACCTTTCGTCATGTGTTGTTTCCCTGATCGAGACACACCAGATCATTTAATTATTGTACAAAAGGCGCACAATATATTAGCACCTTTATAATTTCAGAGATAGACACAGTAGAGAAAAACGAATTTAAGCTGTATTTTACAGCAGTTAGTAAGGACCTAGGAGGCGATCGTAAAAGCTGGAAATATTTCAAACGAAATGTCAAATCTGGATTGGGAGGCGCAAAATACCAATAATTCAGCGAAATACCTAATTTGCAATATTGTGTTCCAAAAACGTACTGCTCTATGCATTGCTTATTGTTAAAAGGGTTTTAAGGATCGATTAGTCTGTTTTCACGTTTATGTGAAAAAGGTAGAGTAGGTTATCATACCGTTGTAATCAAGGTCATGGCATTTCAGTGAGACGAAACTAAGACATTTCAGTGAGACACCACTATGATATTCAGTGAGATGACACTATGACATTTCAGTGAGACGACACTGACATTTCAGTAAGACAACACTATGACATTTCAGTGAGATGACACTATAATATTTCAGTGAGATGACACTATGACATTTCAGTGAGACAACACTATGACATTTCAGTGAGACGACACTGATATTTCAGTGAGACAACACTATGACATTTCAGTGAGATGACACTATAATATTTCAGTGAGACGACACTGACATTTCAGTGAGACACCATTATGATATTTCAGTGAGATGACACTATGACATTTCAGTGAGATGACACTAAGACATTTCAGTGAGACACCACTATGACATTTCAGTGAGACAACACTATGACATCTCAGCGAGACGACAATATGGTATTTTATTGCATAATGCGTTTGATTTTCCTTAACTATAAACATAAGCTGCATTTTCAATTATTGCACGGCTAAAATGACTATTGCACGGTCACGTGCGAACTATTGAACACCTGTGACGCTTTGGAATTTGGTCACGTGCAATTAATTGAACACCTGTGACGTTTCGGAATTTCGTCCTACCCTTTCTAGCGTCTAAGTCACTCAGATCATGTCAACACTGCCGACGACAGTCATGATGACTTCTAGGCTTACAGAAAAGTCGAGATGTCAGTGATTCCAAATGTGTTTTAAGTGATTATGTAATAAGACACGTATATCATGGGCGTCTGTGCAATAGTTCAGAATATTTGACGCGAGGTACTGGTAATCGACCGATGTTCTAGTGAAATTAAACATCGGTCGATTACCAGTACCTCGTGTCAAATATTCTGGACTATTGCACAGACACCCATGCTATATTTGTATAATAGAAAGACAACACTATGACATTCCAGCTAGACAACGCTATGACATTTCAGTTAGACGACTCTTTGGCATTTCAGTAAGACGACAATATGACATTTCAGTAAGACGACAATATAACATTTCAGTGAGACGACGCTATGACGTTGAGGCGACGCTATAACATTGAGGCGACGCATAACATTGAGGCGACGCTATAATATTGAGGCGACGCTATGACGTTGAGGCGACGCTCTGACGTTGAGACGACGCTATGACGTTGAGGCGACGCTATAACATTGAGGCGACGATATAACATTGAGGCGACGATATCATATTGAGGCGACGCTATGACGTTGAGACGACGCTATTAAATTGTACGTGAATGACAACTTCATCCTTTGACAGTGTCTTTAAATGACATACTTCTAGCAAGTACTTGAATTACAAACAAATACATATGTTTAACTAAGGGTCAAAATGGTGTTTCAATTATGATGATATTAGAGGTAATATATTTCTTCTGCTCCAAGCAGGATGGTGTCACGAAATTGTAGATTTATTTGCGAATTGAACTACCTTATTAACCGAGATCGGGATGAAATTTATTTTTAAAGATTCCTAAAACTAATTAGAATTGGTAGAAATGACTCTTGATCCAGCAACACATTGCACATGTTTGCACATAATTCATTTTTCCGAAAAGATTTCATCGAGCTACGTGATTTAATGCCTTGCAGTCAATGAGAAAACACAGCTTAATTATTTAACAATAAAATGCGCTCTAATTGGTGGTTAGGCCGTAAATCCTTACATCAACAGACACACGGATCTGGTAAACATGTGAAGCTGTACATCATGATCCAGCGGTACCATACTGCGCTAGATTCATGTTACTTTAGTCATATCGATAAAGCTTTTTTTCTACAAATATAAACGTAATGTATGGTTTTTTTTACTATTATTATAAAGACTATTTACAATATATTGTCAGTGTTCTATGCTATTGGCAAGATTATTCGTATGGTGGAAATACGTACATAAGTTTTGAAGGTTTTTTCAAACGAAATTTTACATGCTCATTTTTTATAATCTGTAGGTGTTGTCTGTCAGATCCGATATATATTTCATATATATTCTATAAGGACAGTAGCATGTAATACATAACGCTTCTAGTAAACGGCAAAGGTAAGATGTACATCTCTTATTTAACGGAACCTGTAGTTAGACGTACATCTCTTATTTAACGGAACACGTAGTTAGACGTACATCTCTTGTTTAACGGAACACGTTGTTAGACGTACATCTCTTATTTAACGGAACCTGTAGTTAGACGTACATCTCTTATTTAACGGAACACGTAGTTAGACGTACATCTCTTGTTTAACGGAACACGTAGTTAGACGTACATCTCTTATTTAACGGAACACGTAGTTAGACGTACATCTCTTGTTTAACGGAACACGTAGTTAGACGTACATCTCTTATTTAACGGAACACGTAGTTAGACGTACATCTCTTGTTTAACGGAACACGTAGTTAGACGTACATCTCTTATTTAACGGAACACGTAGTTAGACGTACATCTCTTGTTTAACGGAACACCTAGTTAGACGTACATCTCTTATTTAACGGAACACGTAGTTAGACGTACATCTCTTATTTAACGGAACACCTAGTTAGACGTACATCTCTTATTTAACGGAACACGTAGTTAGACGTACATCTCTTATTTAACGGAACACGTAGTTAGACGAACATCGCTTATTGAACGGAACACGCAGTTAGACGTACATCTCTTGTTTAACGGAACACCTAGTTAGACGTACATCTCTTATTTAACGGAACACGTAGTTAGACGCACATCTCTTATTTAACGGAACACGTAGTTAGACGTATATCTCTTATTTAACGGAACACGTAGTTAGACGTACATCTCTTATTTAACGGAACACGTAGTTAGACGAACATCTCTTATTTAACGGAACACGTAGTTAGACGTACATCTCTTATTTAACGGAACACGTAGTTAGACGAACATCTCTTATTTAACGGAACACCTAGTTAGACGTACATCTCTTATCTAACGGAACACGTAGTTAGACGTACATCTCTTATTTAACGGAACACGTAGTTAGACGTACATCTCTTATTTAACGGAACACGTAGTTAGACGTACATCTCTTATTTAACGGAACACGTAGTTAGACGTACATCTCTTATTTAACGGAACACGTAGTTAGACGCACATCTCTTATTTAACGGAACACGTAGTTAGACGCACATCTCTTATTTAACGGAACACGTAGTTAGACGCACATCTCTTATTTAACGGAACACGTAGTTAGACGCACATCTCTTATTTAACGGAACACGTAGTTTCTTATTTTCATGGCTGAGGTATTTATGACTGCGTTAGGAACATTTAATTTGTCATCTGGTAATTATACTGGTTATAAAATAAGTAAAGTTTTCATCTAAAGATGTACGTCAAGAAAATAGTCATTGGCAAAATAAACTGTTATAAATATGTAGATATGCAAATCACCTTAATTAATGGTAAACGGACTATTAAACCGAAAACAGGAACGAACGTGAAAATAAAACAACAGTGAATTGGACAGGAAAACGCGTGTATCGGATATTTGTGTTAATATACCATGCAAAACACGTGTTTGTCTTACCTTTATTTTTGATCGCAGTCTATGCATGTCACGTATGTGGTCCTTATTCCCGGGTGCCGTTCGTTTCCAAAGTAATATCCCCACTATAGAATAAGTAATGGCTAGTATCAACAGAGGTACCAAATAGGTGACAATGAAAATAAAAATTGTAAAAGTTCTCCTCGAATCCTCACCGGGCCAGTTTTCTGAACATTTCTTAGTTCCGTTTCCGTAACCAGGTATTTCAGTTGCACGTCCAACAAAAAACATGACAGAGCCTAAAATGAAAGCACTTATCCAAATCACTATTATAACATATTTCGCACGAGCGTGCGTCAATCGGGACCGTAAAGGAAACGTTACGGCAAGAAAGCGATCTATTCCTATCGCCATATTTGTGAAAACACTGGCTGCAACAGAAAAAATCTGAACAAATAACACGAGAGGACAAAGTACTTCAGGAAACAACCAGCGTCCAAGTATCACATCGGCAAAGGTGAACGGCATGCAGAAAAGGGCCATCATAAGGTCTGCTGCAGCCAAGTTAATCAAAAACGGCCGAAGGTCCGTTCGAGATCTCCGACCCCGAACAAAAACAAGAACAACAAACACATTTCCAGTTATTGAAAAGACAGTTGTAAGAGTATAGAGGACTGTTAGCCATGTAAGGGTACTATCCGACATGGCCACACCATTGGGGAGCGTCTCATTTCCGGTTCCAGGTTCCAGTTCTGTTTCGTTGTGCCGTGTGCTGGTCATGTTGACGACAGTTGTAGGGGTAATAATGCCATTTAGAAACACATCTTCATTATCCAAAGAAAATATTTTCTTTCCCATGTCTACAACGTAATCCCCCATCCTCTCTTCTCCTGCGGAAAGGTACGTGGGGTGTATCAAACTCTCAAACAATCATAGATTATCATACAATCATATCTTTGACACCTGCATAAGCTTTCAAAAGATTACCAGGCCACACCATTGTACACACTTGACATTTGTCGACATGTTTGAAGCTTCGTATCCCTTTCCTATAAGTAAGACACACTACTGCATCTGACTTATTTAATGCCTGTCAGCTCCAGAAGTAATTCAGACTGTCTCGAGAGAACCCGATAGAAGAACACCACGTTTATGAGCGGAATCGGTGTATCGAATAGAACAGGCGCGGGAGGTTTGGGCCTTCTCGTGCTGCTCGGGTGCGTTCGAATTGATCACTAATTAGTACAGACCTGAGCGGTGCGTAGTATGAGGAAACGTATTGTATGCAGTGTATATTGTAGCTATGGGATATTCGTCAGCGATGTGTGAAGGAGGGGGCGGGCGCGCGTGTATTGCTAGTGTAATCAATACACTACCTATCACAGAACGGCACATGCTGGTTATGCCATTATCGATACGTAATGTATCAGCCAGGTATCGACATATTTACACCTTTTATTTGTACGTACGTACTCCTTATCTTTCCACCTACAGCGTGACATTTTACCAACACTTACAATAATGTAAGTTATGTGATCCTGATCACCCAAAATAATATAAACGTTTATTTATATAAATCCATGAAATTGAGATGCCGAATAAATTGTCATGATAAATTTATAAGATTGCTTAAATTTTATTTGAAAGTATTTAATTGTGTCTCTCGTCGGTTTTTTACTGTGTTTTATATAGTCTCTCCTCTCTTATTATCGTCATTAAATCTGTTCTTCTTTTGCTTCCCTCCCAACATCAAGAACTACTACTCTCCGGACCAACACCACTATCAATTAGTACAACTTATACATGTATATTATAATTAGTATAACTAAGTTTTACCTTTTAATTTATCACAATTTATCACAGAGAAAACATACATAGTAATAGTCGTGTTGGTTTTTTTTTGGTTTTTTTATTTTTTTTTATTTTTGTGCTTTACAATATCTCTCAATATATCAATTAGATATATTCATTATATTATGAAGCATCTACATTATTATATATATGTAATTGTTACAAATTGTGTTGTTGTTTCAACAAAATAAAGGTGAATTTTGTTAGTTATTTTATGCTTAACACTCACTCAACGTTCCTGTACATTAGGGTTGATTTTTTGGTGAAAGGTAGAGGGGGTATTATTTGGTCCAAGATGGATTCAAATACTCAGTAAAGACAAGGCGCAATGATTGCTGCTGTTGGAGATTTTGTAGTGTAACTGAGTCTTGGGTAGGTGATAAGTAACACTGGAATCATGATGGACCACGGACCACAAACAATGTAGAGGGCAGACACAGCGAGCTGAACAAGTTCTGTCAGCGTCCGCATCCGAACATATTCGCCATAAAGAAACTGTTACAGGGAATTGAGATACCAATGATGCGACGAACATATATTTCGTAAAGTTACTTGAGGGATTATGATATACTTTTGGATCTTTCACTGTCTATTCTGAACATGCAGAGTTTAAGAAAATACAATGTAATAATATATAGTTGCTGTGTAATAAATAGGAACTATATATTACTTAAATAATTTCGTATGTATAATGACTTTGCATAGATGTGTGTTGATATCAAAGTGAGTTTAATGAAACGCTGAGCTTTATCTGTGATTTATAAATAATACTGTGATAAGTGCTTTATCATGTAATAGATTTAAATGAAAATGATCATGCATGAATGGGTTTACTTGAACTATTGAAATGGCATTTAAGTATTTTGATGTTTAATGTTTTATCATAATTGTCTTTTAGATCTGAGGTTGTTCAACTACATATGCATTATCAATTGTTTAGAGTGTATACATATCACAATGAAGTAGTTGACTTTAAATAATTGATAATATGTCAATTCAATATTAAAATCGATAGGTTCGATATGTCTCACAGTCTTGTTTGGTATCTTTACCTACTGTTTTAGTCCGATAGGTGTCGCTGTCTTGTTTGGTATCTTTACCTACTGTTTTAGTTCGATAGGTGTCGCTGTCTTGTTTGGTATCTTTACCTACTGTTTTAGTTCGATAGGTGTCGCTGTCTTGTTTAGTATCAATACCTATTGTTTTAGTCCGATAGGTGTCGCTGTCTTGTTTGGTATCTTTACCTACTGTTTTAGTCCGATAGGTGTCGCTGTCTTGTTTGGTATCTTTACCTACTGTTTTAGTTCGATAGGTGTCGCTGTCTTGTTTGGTATCTTTACCTACTGTTTTAGTCCGATAGGTGTCGCTGTCTTGTTTGGTATCTTTACCTACTGGTTTAGTCCGATAGGTGTCGCTGTCTTGTTTGGTATCAATACCTACTGGTTTAGTCCGATAGGTGTCGCTGTCTTGTTTGGTATCATACCCTACTGTTTTAGTCCGATAGGTGTCGCTGTCTTGTTTGGTATCTTTACCTACTGTTTTAGTTCGATAGGTGTCGCTGTCTTGTTTGGTATCTTTACCTACTGTTTTAGTCCGATAGGTGTCGCTGTCTTGTTTGGTATCTTTACCTACTGTTTTAGTCCGATAGGTGTCGCTGTCTTGTTTGGTATCAATACCTACTGTTTTAGTCCGATAGGTGTCGCTGTCTTGTTTGGTATCTTTACCTACTGTTTTAGTCCGATAGGTGTCGCTGTCTTCTTTGGTATCGATACCTACTGGTTTAGTCCGATATGTCTCACAGTCTTGTGTGGTATCGATACCTACTGTTTTAGTCCGATAGGTGTCGCTGTCTTGTTTAGTATCAATACCTACTGGTTTAGTCCGATAGGTGTCGCTGTCTTGTTTAGTATCAATACCTACTGTTTTAGTCCGATAGGTGTCGCTTTCTTGTTTGGTATCTTTACCTACTGGTTTAGTTCGATAGGTGTCGCTGTCTTGTTTGGTATCTTTACCTACTGTTTTAGTCCGATAGGTGTCGCTGTCTTGTTTGGTATCTTTACCTACTGTTTTAGTCCGATAGGTGTCGCTGTCTTGTTTGGTATCTTTACCTACTGTTTTAGTCCGATAGGTGTCGCTGTCTTGTTTGGTATCGATACCTATTGTTTTAGTCCGATAGGTGTCGCTGTCTTGTTTGGTATCAATACCTACTGTTTTAGTCCGATAGGTGTCGCTGTCTTGTTTGGTATCTTTACCTACTGTTTTAGTCCGATAGGTGTCGCTGTCTTCTTTGGTATCGATACCTACTGGTTTAGTCCGATATGTCTCACAGTCTTGTGTGGTATCGATACCTACTGTTTTAGTCCGATAGGTGTCGCTGTCTTGTTTAGTATCAATACCTACTGGTTTAGTCCGATAGGTGTCGCTGTCTTGTTTAGTATCAATACCTACTGGTTTAGTCCGATAGGTGTCGCTGTCTTGTTTGGTATCTTTACCTACTGTTTTAGTTCGATAGGTGTCGCTGTCTTGTTTAGTATCAATACCTACTGTTTTAGTTCGATAGGTGTCGCTGTCTTGTTTAGTATCAATACCTACTGTTTTAGTTCGATAGGTGTCGCTGTCTTGTTTAGTATCAATACCTACTGTTTTAGTTCGATAGGTGTCGCTGTCTTGTTTGGTATCTTTACCTACTGGTTTAGTTCGATAGGTGTCGCTGTCTTGTTTAGTATCAATACCTACTGTTTTAGTTCGATAGGTGTCGCTGTCTTGTTTAGTATCAATACATACTGTTTTAGTTCGATAGGTGTCGCTGTCTTGTTTAGTATCAATACCTACTGGTTTAGTTCGATAGGTGTCGCTGTCTTGTGTGGTATCAATACCTACTGTTTTAGTTCGATAGGTGTCGCTGTCTTGTGTGGTATCAATACCTACTGTTTTAGTCCGATAGGTGTCGCTGTCTTGTTTAGTATCAATACCTACTGTTTTAGTTTGATAGGTGTCGCTGTCTTGTTTGGTATCGATACCTACTGGTTTAGTTCGATAGGTGTCGCTGTCTTGTTTAGTATCAATACCTACTGTTTTAGTTCGATAGGTGTCGCTGTCTTGTGTGGTATCAATACCTACTGTTTTAGTCCGATAGGTGTCGCTGTCTTGTTTGGTATCGATACCTACTGGTTTAGTTCGATAGGTGTCGCTGTCTTGTTTGGTATCGATACCTACTGGTTTAGTTCGATAGGTGTCGCTGTCTTGTTTGGTATCTTTACCTACTGGTTTAGTTCGATAGGTGTCGCTGTCTTGTTTGGTATCGATACCTACTGGTTTAGTTCGATAGGTGTCGCTGTCTTGTTTGGTATCAATACCTACTGTTTTAGTCCGATAGGTGTCGCTGTCTTGTTTGGTATCTTTACCTACTGGTTTAGTTCGATAGGTGTCGCTGTCTTGTTTGGTATCGATACCTACTGGTTTAGTTCGATAGGTGTCGCTGTCTTGTTTGGTATCAATACCTATTGGTTTAGTCCGATAGGTGTCGCTGTTACTTACTTGTCCCCTACTGGTTGTCTGTAGTCTTACTTGTCAGATTCTGTTTTTCATAGTATTATACCTTTCCTTATTTTAAACTATATAAGAAGTAGACAATAGAAATTCTATATGAACAACATCCTCCAAAAATGCTATTAACCAGGTTAATAGTCAAAAGTGCTATTTACCCGGAAGGAATGCATTCATATTTTCGCGGGCTTTTCTGCTTCGTTCACACTGATTGCACAATGCAAACGTTTTCAAGACCAAGACGAAGCAGTCGAAATAGATGATACATGTATATCTTGTCAAAAAACGGGCTATAAGTCCACCGATTGCTAAAGTGGCAAACGAACATGGCCGAGCTGTTACATTATTTCAACTTGTTATTAAGATTCATGGAAATCTCTCCGAATACAATAACTGTAGTAAATTTCGAGAAAACTGACAATCAAATGTGGAAGCCTTTATGGCATTATCCAGGTCACCAGAGAAAAAAGTCCAACATTTATTGCACGGAAGCGAAGAATGGACGAGTGTGTGAGAGATGGACAAACCCAAACTAAAACTCCCCCGGCTTTGCTTAAATTTATAGGATAAAGTGCTCATCTCTCAAAAGCGGTGACAATAGCTTGCACCTATGGTTTTAGCGCTAAAACTTAATCCCCGAAATCTGTCAGTGTGTATCTAAAGTCTCTTGGTATTACGACAAATAGTACAGACACATGTGGTAGCCAGATATCTCTAGACATACTAAATAGTAAATAATTATGTCTGTATGTTAAGGCTGCCAACATATAGCGGAGAATTGCGGTAGAAAATCATTGTCTTTTACAATCAATCAAAACGCCCCTCTCGGTGAGAGTACCTGGATCTGTAATAGATACCACCTAGGAATCATCCTACAGGCAAATCGATACGTCTGGGTCTCTGATTAAACCTTCAAATTCATATTTCATCGGAATTATGTTGATAGATGCTGACCCATATACCAGTTAGACAGACTTCTGGGAGGTTGGTTACAGTCGCCTGTGTTATAATGTTGTTAATTACCTGGTTCGTTTTGTACGCCACAGTACCTCACTGTGTTATATGTAATAATATTTTATATACAATACTGCAGTTTCGATTGCACTATGGTATGCTGAAGCACAACATTGTAGATATAAATTAGACACGCCATCCCTCAATGCCACGCCAGCACTACAAATGAATAAGTCATACTTACTATCTAGCAATCACAGAAAGCAAACTAAAACGAAATAATCCCATTATCCTATCAATGATATATGCTGGTAGGAAACAGCGGCACAAAACTATGAAATTGACCAATACAATAGTCATCTTTAGTATAAATGATGCATATACGAATAAGTCTTTGTAAGAATAATACCTAGATACAATATACATCTTACTTGATTTCCCTGAAACTTCGTTTGGATTTCCACGTTTCTTTCTGGACCCTAGCATTACCGGAGAGTGTTACGGAACTACGAGAATTACGGAACAGCTGACTGATGTAGTCTGATTTTCATAACTCGATAATCTAGTGCTAAAATCAAATTTAAAGTGCTATTTACAGAATGTCTTTATACCATTATTTGATATAGCTGGATGTTAAGCCCTGCTGGTGGACTTTAGTCCCCGATGTTTGACTTTGCCCTTCTGGTGGACTTTAGTCCCCGATGTTTGACTTTGTCCTTCTGGTGGACTTTAGTCCCCAATGTTTGACTTTGTCCTTCTGGTGGACTTTAGTCCCCGATGTTTGACTTTGTCCTTCTGGTTGACTTTAGTCCCCGATGTTTGACGTTGCCCTTCTGGTGGACTTTAGTCCCCGATGTTTGACTTTGTCCTTCTGGTGGACTTTAGTCCCCGATGTTTGACTTTGTCCTTCTGGTGGACTTTAGTCCCGATGTTTGACTTTGTCCTTCTGGTGGACTTTAGTCCCCGATGTTTGACTTTGTCCTTCTTGCGGACTTTAGTTCCCGATGTTTGACTTTGTCCTTCTGGTGGACTTCAGTCCCCAATGTTTGACTTTGTCCTTCTGGTGGACTTTAGTCCCCGATGTTTGACTTTGTCCTTCTGGTGGACTTTAGTCCCCAATGTTTGACTTTGTCCTTCTGGTGGACTTTAGTCCCGATGTTTGACTTTGTCCTTCTGGTGGACTTTAGTCCCCGATGTTTGACTTTGTCCTTCTGGTGGACATTAGTCCCCGATGTTTGACTTTGTCCTTCTGGTGGACTTTAGTCCCCGATGTTTGACTTTGTCCTTCTGGTGGACTTTAGTCCCCGATGTTTGACTTTGTCCTTCTTGCGGACTTTAGTCCCCGATGTTTGACTTTGTCCTTCTGGTGGACTTCAGTCCCCGATGTTTGACTTTGTCCTTCTGGTGGACTTTAGTCCCCGATGTTTGACGTTGCCCTTCTGGTGGACTTTAGTCCCCGATGTTTGACTTTGTCCTTCTGGTGGACTTTAGTCCCCGATGTTTGACTTTGTCCTTCTTGCGGACTTTAGTTCCCGATGTTTGACTTTGTCCTTCTGGTGGACTTTAGTCCCCGATGTTTGACTTTGTCCTTCTGGCGGACTTTAGTCCCCGATGTTTGACTTTGTCCTTCTGGTGGACTTTAGTCCCCGATGTTTGCTGTTGTCCTTCTGGTGGACTTTAGTCCCCGATGGTTGACTTTGTCCTTCTGGTGGACTTTAGTCCCCGATGTTTGACTTTGTCCTTCTGGAGGACTTTAGTCCCCGATGTTTGACTTTGTCCTTCTGGTGGACTTTAGTCCCCGATGTTTGACTTTGTCCTTCTGGAGGACTTTAGTCCCCGATGTTTGCTGTTGCCGTTTGGGTAGACTTTAGTCCCCGATGTTTGACTTTGTCCTTCTGGCGGACTTTAGTCCCCGATGTTTGACTTTGTCCTTCTGGTGGACTTTAGTCCCCGATGTTTGACTTTGTCCTTCTGGTGGACATTAGTCCCCGATGCTTGACTTTGTCCTTCTGGTGGATATTAGTCCCCGATGTTTGACTTTGTCCTTCTGGTGGACTTTAGTCCCCGATGTTTGACTTTGTCCTTCTGGTGGACTTTAGTCCCCGATGTTTGCTGTTGCCCTTCTGGTGGACTTTAGTCCCGATGTTTGACTTTGTCCTTCTGGTGGACTTTGGTCCCCGATGTTTGACTTTGTCCTTCTGGTGGACTTTGGTCCCCGATGTTTGACTTTGTCCTTCTGGTGGACTTTAGTCCCCGATGTTTGACTTTGTCCTTCTGGTGGACTTTAGTCCCCGATGTTTTAATTTGTCCTTCTGGTGGACTTTAGTCCCCGATGTTTTAATTTGTCCTTCTGGTGGACTTTAGTCCCCGATGTTTGACTTTGTCCTTCTGGTGGACTTTAGTCCCCGATGTTTGACTTTGTCCTTCTGGTGGACTTTAGTCCCGATGTTTGACTTTGTCCTTCTGGTGGACTTTAGTCCCCGATCTTTGACTTTGTCCTTCTGGTGGACTTTGGTCCCCGATGTTTGACTTTGTCCTTCTGGCGGACTTTAGTCCCCGATGTTTGACTTTGTCCTTCTGGTGGACATTAGTCCCCGATGCTTGCTTTTGCCCTTTGGGTAGACTTAAGTAATAATGTACGTTATGGCATCGTTTGTTTTATTGGTGGCATCTAGAAGTTTTCCATTGGCTGCGTTAGTAAGAAATCATGCATCTCGAAACTTCTAAAACTCGTCTCATAGCATCTCGTATTTAATACAAACTCTTTTCAGATTATATACACACAAAAATGCACGTGTTTATTAAAATGTAATAATGGTTTTATCTATTTACTGCCAAATGTTGACCAGGCGGTGTTAATTTCCAATACTGCATAGTACAGTAAAGAACCAACATATTAAGACATACAAGAGTTCCCATTATATATATATATATCAAATGACAACAGATAATCACATTTCTTTTACTTACACGTACACACCTAATAACCATATCTCTTTTACTCAGAAAACTGATTATCATATCTCTTTTACTCAGACACCTAATAACCATATCTCTTTTACTCAGACAGTTGAACACGTCAGCGGAAGTCCAAGAATGATGGGCTTTGATACCTTCCTACATGTACTTCTTCTTAATATTAAAATATACCAAAAAAAATTAATGCAACGGTATCATAGTTCATTTTTTAACAGTATTAATTACAATGTACCTCTCACTATAGGACGAGGAATACAGGTTACGTGAGGCAACCTCGCCAGCCAAACAAAATTGTCTGATACCGTTCTTGTAGGTGAGAGGTTCTTATATGTCTATCCGCCAGGGGATATGATTTATCAATTATAATAAAAAACTAACGTATGAATGAATATGAATGAAAAGTTGTATGTCGAATAAATCCCCTCCTGCGCGAGGACACCAATTATATGTACTTTCATGTTTTGATCAATAAAAATTATTTTGAACCTGAAAAAAAATTAGTCTCGCCTTTGGTTCTAACATCTACTCTCATTTCTATCTAGATTTGTCAGTTGGTAATCACCACTAGGGGGCCGTTTTGTCAGTTGGTAATCACCACTAGGGGGCCGTTTTGTCAGTTGGTAATCACCACTAGGGGGCCGTTTTGTCAGTTGGTAATCACCACTAGGGGGGCCGTTTTGTCAGTTGGTAATCACCACTAGGGGGTCGTTTTGTCAGTTGGTAATCACCACTAGGGGGCCGTTTTGTCAGTTGGTAATCACCACTAGGGGGTCGTTTTGTCAGTTGGTAATCACCACTAGGGGGTCGTTTTGTCAGTTGGTAATCACCACTAGGGGGTCGTTTTGTCAGTTGGTAATCACCACTAGGGGGGCCGTTTTGTCAGTTGGTAATCACCACTAGGGGGTCGTTTTGTCAGTTGGTAATCACCACTAGGGGGTCGTTTTGTCAGTTGGTAATCACCACTAGGGGGTCGTTTTGTCAGTTGGTAATCACCACTAGGGGGTCGTTTTGTCAGTTGGTAATCACCACTAGGGGGTCGTTTTGTCAGTTGGTAATCACCACTAGGGGGTCGTTTTGTCAGTTGGTAATCACCACTAGGGGGTCGTTTTGTCAGTTGGTAATCACCACTAGGGGGTCGTTTTGTCAGTTGGTAATCACCACTAGGGGGTCGTTTTGTCAGTTGGTAATCACCACTAGGGGGTCGTTTTGTCAGTTGGTAATCACCACTAGGGGGTCGTTTTGTCAGTTGGTAATCACCACTAGGGGGCCGTTTTGTCAGTTGGTAATCACCACTAGGGGGTCGTTTTGTCAGTTGGTAATCACCACTAGGGGGTCGTTTTGTCAGTTGGTAATCACCACTAGGGGGCCGTTTTGTCAGTTGGTAATCACCACTAGGGGGTCGTTTTGTCAGTTGGTAATCACCACTAGGGGGCCGTTTTGTCAGTTGGTAATCACCACTAGGGGGTCGTTTTGTCAGTTGGTAATCACCACTAGGGGGCCGTTTTGTCAGTTGGTAATCACCACTAGGGGTCGTTTTGTCAGTTGGTAATCACCACTAGGGGGCCGTTTTGTCAGTTGGTAATCACCACTAGGGGGCCGTTTTGTCAGTTGGTAATCACCACTAGGGGGTCGTTTTGTCAGTTGGTAATCACCACTAGGGGGTCGTTTTGTCAGTTGGTAATCACCACTAGGGGGTCGTTTTGTCAGTTGGTAATCACCACTAGGGGGTCGTTTTGTCAGTTGGTAATCACCACTAGGGGGTCGTTTTGTCAGTTGGTAATCACCACTAGGGGGCCGTTTTGTCAGTTGGTAATCACCACTAGGGGGCCGTTTTGTCAGTTGGTAATCACCACTAGGAGGTCGTTTTGTCAGTTGGTAATCACCACTAGGGGGCCGTTTTGTCAGTTGGTAATCACCACTAGGGGGCCGTTTTGTCAGTTGGTAATCACCACTAGGGGGCCGTTTTGTCAGTTGGTAATCACCACTAGGGGGCCGTTTTGTCAGTTGGTAATCACCACTAGGGGGTCGTTTTGTCAGTTGGTAATCACCACTAGGGGGTCGTTTTGTCAGTTGGTAATCACCACTAGGGGGTCGTTTTGTCAGTTGGTAATCACCACTAGGGGGTCGTTTTGTCAGTTGGTAATCACCACTAGGGGGCCGTTTTGTCAGTTGGTAATCACCACTAGGGGGCCGTTTTGTCAGTTGGTAATCACCACTAGGGGGCCGTTTTGTCAGTTGGTAATCACCACTAGGAGGTCGTTTTGTCAGTTGGTAATCACCACTAGGGGGCCGTTTTGTCAGTTGGTAATCACCACTAGGGGGTCGTTTTGTCAGTTGGTAATCACCACTAGGGGGTCGTTTTGTCAGTTGGTAATCACCACTAGGGGGTCGTTTTGTCAGTTGGTAATCACCACTAGGGGGCCGTTTTGTCAGTTGGTAATCACCACTAGGGGGCCGTTTTGTCAGTTGGTAATCACCACTAGGGGGCCGTTTTGTCAGTTGGTAATCACCACTAGGGGGCCGTTTTGTCAGTTGGTAATCACCACTAGGGGGTCGTTTTGTCAGTTGGTAATCACCACTAGGGGGTCGTTTTGTCAGTTGGTAATCACCACTAGGGGGTCGTTTTGTCAGTTGGTAATCACCACTAGGGGGTCGTTTTGTCAGTTGGTAATCACCACTAGGGGGCCGTTTTGTCAGTTGGTAATCACCACTAGGGGGCCGTTTTGTCAGTTGGTAATCACCACTAGGGGGTCGTTTTGTCAGTTGGTAATCACCACTAGGGGGCCGTTTTGTCAGTTGGTAATCACCACTAGGGGGTCGTTTTGTCAGTTGGTAATCACAACTAGGGGGCCGTTTTGTCAGTTGGTAATCACCACTAGGGGGCCGTTTTGTCAGTTGGTAATCACCACTAGGGGGCCGTTTTGTCAGTTGGTAATCACCACTAGGGGGTCGTTTTGTCAGTTGGTAATCACCACTAGGGGGTCGTTTTGTCAGTTGGTAATCACCACTAGGGGGTCGTTTTGTCAGTTGGTAATCACCACTAGGGGGCCGTTTTGTCAGTTGGTAATCACCACTAGGGGGCCGTTTTGTCAGTTGGTAATCACCACTAGGGGGCCGTTTTGTCAGTTGGTAATCACCACTTGGGGGCCGTTTTGTCAGTTGGTAATCACCACTAGGGGGTCGTTTTGTCAGTTGGTAATCACCACTAGGGGGTCGTTTTGTCAGTTGGTAATCACCACTAGGGGGCCGTTTTGTCAGTAGGTAATCACCACTAGGGGGCCGTTTTGTCAGTTGGTAATCACCACTAGGGGCCGTTTTGTCAGTTGGTAATCACCACTAGGGGGCCGTTTTGTCAGTTGGTAATCACCACTAGGGGACCGTTTTGTCAGTGAAGGCCCCCTCCCTTCCTGGTTGAACTATTTGGCATCTGCAACACAGGTTCTATGAATATGGAAAATTGATATACTAAATCACGGTTTAATATCAAATTAATCTATGATTGCTTTTGTCAGGGACGTGCTAATTCCCAGTTTTGGTTCCTAGATATAACATTGACAAAGCGTTTACAAGTTCTTTATTGTTTTGAGCTAATTAGCTCGTTAGTTTTGAATACACACATATGCAGCAATAAAGATTTCACAAATACATATATATTTAGGTTCAGCCGAAGAACGGCTAATACACAACAATAATTTGAGGGTGTATTTATATATTCGTTACACATACGTTGATAATAAATAAGTAATTACATATTAAAAAGTATGTGTACACACGAACTATCCATCGAAGTAATAAGTCATTTACCCAAACTTGTCAATTCATTAGGTCTATTTGGACACTGAAATTCCAATAATTTGTATACACTTGGATTCGGTACATATAATACCCTTTCAAGAATATAATTCTTAAAATTATAAAACAATGACACACTAATACAAAGTTGACCTTTTTTCAATATCATTCAGGTCACATAAATGACAAACTCTTTGGTGTCGCTCAGCGTTGTGATATCTGCCTTTACCAATATAAATAATGTGTGACTATAGTAGGATTTTACTGATTTCTTCTAAGTATTCAACCGATACTGGCTTTTTCAGATAGTTCTGTAAATTATTAAAAAGGCAATCGATTTTTTTTTCACACGCTAGCATATACAGATATAGAAAAATCTTTGCTTTATTATTGGAAGATCATTTTGTGATTTCCACATACAATATATGTATATCCTAAACCTAATCTATATAATTCGTTCCTTTTAAATCTATCATGTCGTCGTAGCAAGACTGTAAAATACGATTTTCGGGACTTTCTCAATCTAGTCCAATATTTCATAATGCCAATTGTTCGTAACCTGCCTACTTCTAGATAAACAATTTCGTTACTTGTACTTTTGCGTACACCTATGCACTTTCTCTATATCCGGGGCTGAATTCCCCATATTTCACAACCATATATTAAAATGTTTTTGCCAAATGAAGACAATTGTGTTTTCAAATGAAAAAAAAATAAAAAAAAAATCTTTTTAAATATTGCAAACCACCTTAAAAGACAAAAAATGGCAAGAGATCTAAAATATGAAATACTAAAAATAGCAAAATATAGCAAAACACAGAAATTGTAAAATTATAGCAAACTTCCGCAGCATTGAAAGCATAGAAAAAAATTGTGAATAGCGATATTTACGAACTATAAAATAAACTTATAGCAATGTCATAGGGTGTTGATTTGTGTCAAACAACATTATCAAACAATGGTAGAAGCTAATAAATAGTGCATACCAACGACACGACAACAGTGTAAACCGCTCAAAAACACAGAAACCTACATTATGGTAGTCTTATACAGGTACATACATGAAATGCACTAAAACGTGTAAGACACATTAATCTGCTCCGTTAACATTAAAAAGTTTTCGAAACACCCGGCAGATTATTTCCTATATGTAAAGTAATCTAAATTGTTCAATAAATCAGGTGATGGAAATCCATGAAATAAACAAAAAATAAATAAAAGTGGGACTGTAAGTTTAAAAACGGAATTGATTTTGATTTTCTAAATGATCTTTTATCACCAACCGTTGTATTGAACCATCCTTATCCATTTAAATCTGGCAGGCTTTGTTGTTCCTGACGGTAACTTCCCAGTAAGATGACGATTTTTTGCCATATATTTTTTCCTTTTGAAGCAGGTTAGACTGTAAGAACTTCAATTTCCCAACGATGATCAAAAATAAAATATTGACCCATAGAGAGTAAACCTACTACAGAATGGATTGTTAACATATAGTAATCTTTAATATACTGACATGTGAATGGTTGTTATTTGTACTGAAGATCGATAGACGAAAATACAAATGTATAAGTAAAATATAGAAAAAGCACAAAGGGTATTAAGACCGTATGTTTCGTAAAAGACGTATTATGCTCCATTGATGGTACTTACTATATAAATGCAAATATAGGCTAAAACGAAACAAGAAAGCACTGAGAATCATTATCAAATCAAGACACTAACGCACTGGGGACAATTATGGTAGCGAAACAATAAATCGCCGAGTATCACTTGTAAACTAAACCATTGTAAACACATTAAAAAAAGTAACGGAATGTGATTTAATGAGGATTAACACTCTCTACTCTCTTTAACTCCACTTATTGTGAACGAAACTAAACATTCAACAGATAAGTTGATATACAATGTAGTGTGATCAATGTTCCACTATAGCGAAATTTTCCGAAAACAAATATACAGTTATAGATATCCGTGTAAAAATTATTATTCGTTAACGAAAATTTTTCTTTGTAAGTAAAGTTTTAATTCTTCAAATGTAGGATTGGCTTCATATTTCAGTTTGCGGGGCGACGGAACTCTTTACGTAGATATCAATTTATACACGTAAAGGTTTGAGCTCAATCCAGTTTCTGAAAATTCGCAAAACGTCCATTCGTTAGATTAAAGAAAACGAAACTTTTTTCTATTCGGGTTCTAAACCTTCATGAGATGTAGCTTTATTTAGAATTATAGTTTAAACGATTATATGTATGTAGCGTACCTCTATTTAATACTTTTTGTTATACATAACGGATGAATTATGTACCTGATATACAATGTACCTTTATATTATATTTTGGATATACATTACGAATACACAGTGTACCTGTGTATACGATGTACATTTATTTCATATTTTAATGTACATTTCGAACACATTATGTACCTGTGAAATGATGTACCTTCATTTTTATATTTTTGATATACATTACGAATACATTATGTACCTGTGTAATGATGTACATTTATTTAATAGTTTTTTCCCATTACGGACACGTGTACCTGTGTGTACGATGCAACAAGATGTGTATACTCTTGACAATTTTTTCTGGCAGTAAATAAGTGTTAACTTCTTTTTGGAAAGAAGAAGGGCAATTATGTTCGCTGAATGAACTAAAGACAACCGTCAGTTATAAATATTAAATAGTAACTTATCGAAAGTATTTACATTATATGTGTCTCATTATTTTGGAGGTTGCAGTCGTTTCAAACGTAACTGGACTAATTATCACCGAATATGTATGTCTCATACATCAACCTTAGTTTTATATAGTCATACATCAACCTTAGGTTTATATAGTCATACATGTACATCAACATTAGTTTTATATAGTCATACATCAACCTTAGTTTTATATAGTCATACATCAACCTTAGTTTTATATAGTCATACATCAACCTTAGTTTTATATAGTCATACATCAACCTTAGTTTTATATAGTCATACATCGACCTTAGTTTTATATAGTCATACATCGACCTTAGTTCTATATAGTCATACATCGACCTTAGTTTTATAGTCATACACCAACCTTAGTTTTATATAGTCATACATCAACATTAGTTTTATATAGTCATACATCAACCTTAGTTTTATATAGTCATGAATCAACCTTAGTTCTATATAGTCATACATCGACCTTAGTTTTATAGTCATACACCAACCTTAGTTTTATATAGTCATACATCAACCTTAGTTTTATATAGTCATACATCAACCTTAGTTTTATAGAGTCATACATCAACCTTAGTTTTATATAGTCATACATCAACCTTAGTTTTATATAGTCATACATCAACCTTAGTTATATAGTCATACATCAACCTTAGTTTTATAGTCATACATCAACCTTAGTTTTATATAGTCATACATCAACCTTAGTTTTATAGTCATACATCGACCTTAGTTTTATATAGTCATACATCAACCTTAGTTATACAGTCATACATCAACCTTAGTTTTATAGTCATACATCAACCTTAGTTTTATATAGTCATACATCAACCTTAGTTTTATAGTCATACATCAACCTTAGTTTTATATAGTCATACATCAACCTTTGTTTTATATAGTCATACATCAACCTTAGTTTTATATAGTCATACATCAACCTTAGTTTTATATAGTCATACACCAACCTTAGTTTTATATAGTCATACATCAACCTTAGTTTTATAGAGTCATACATCAACTTTAGTTTTACATAGTCATACATCAACATTAGTTTTATATAGTCATACATCAACCTTAGTTTTATACAGTCATGCGTCAACCTTAGGTTTATATAGTCATACATCAACATTAGTTTTATATAGTCATATCATCGACCTTCTTTTTGTGTCGCCACACATCTACCTTCTTTTTGTGTCGCCACACATCGACCTTCTTTTTGTGTCGGCATATCATCTACCTTCTTTTTGTGTCGCCACACATCGACCTTCTTTTTGTGTCGCCATATCATCTACCTTCTTTTTGTGTCGCCATATCACCTACCTTCTTTTTGTATATGTATCGTCATACATCATCCTTCGTTTTATATCATATAACTTGCACCAGTGACTAGTTTCCTCAATTTTCCTTAAGTAAATTTCTTAACTTTAAAATGTTCCTTAGGGAAGCATTAAGAATGGAAGGACGGTTCCTGAACAAAGTTTTTCTCCTTAGATTCTCAGTTTTATCTTTGGGACGTTGATACGCAGCCTTGATAAAATAAAAATCTGTGTATCTGTGTCAAATAGGGCGTGAATAAATTATATCGATTATTGAATGAAAGTTCTCTGACAATGCATGTACATGTTCGTGTACCTGGGCTAAATTGTAATTACATGCATGTACAGTATATCAAGTTATGTAAACTATTTTGTAAATTAAAAATGCATATGTATCAAAATAAAATTTTCAACTTGTTATCACGATGACACACACTGATCATAAAAATGATAACATATTTCCAATTATACTTATCTGTATGTAGAACGATTATCTCTTTATTTCCTGGGCTATCGCTGAATTCTAGGGGAATTAAATTCTAAAAGCAAGTCTGTATCTTAAGGAATCCCAAGATTGCAAAGTATACACCAGTAAAATGCAAACGATTAAAAAATTTCTGTTCTCAGCGGCGTGATGCATTCCGCTTTAATAAGATATAGTGAAGATATTTGTACATGTAGTACTTATAGATATACATGTAATTCCGTGCATCGTATTTTTGATTACCTTGGTTATTCCCGAATTATATACGTTAACCTGTATTGAGAGGGCGTTTCCCATCCCCTACTATATATATGTTTACCTGTATTGAGAGAGCGTTTCCCATTCCCTATTTAATACGTTTACCTGTATCAAGAGGGGACTTCCCATCCCCTATTATATAGATGTTTACCTGTATTGAGAGACTGTTTTCCAAACCCTATTTCATTTGTTTATCTGCCTTTAGATTGGGTTTTCCATCCCCTATTATAAACGTTGACCTGTCTATAGAGAGCGTTTCCAATCCCCTATTATATACGTTTATTTGTATTAAGAGGGCGTTTCCCATCCCCAAAATTAAACGTTTACCTGTATTTAAGGGCGTTTCGCACGCATCACTTATCACATATATGATTACCTGTATTGAGAGAGCGTTTCCCATCCCCATTTTAATACGTTTACCTGTATCAAGAGGGGACTTCCCATCCCCTATTATATAGATGTTTACCTGTATTGGGGGAATGTTTCCGTTTTCCTGTATTTACAGAGCGTTTTCTTTCCTCTATCAGATATATTTACCTTATGTAGAAGGCATTTCCCACCCCAATTATGGGGCCGCGGTGGCCGAGTGGTTAAGGTGTCCCGGCACTTTATCACTAGCCCTCCACCTCTGGCTTACGAATTCGAAACCTACGTGGGGCAGTTACCAGGTACTGACTATACCTGACACGTCCTTGACACCCTGGCTGTTAATAGGACGTTAAACAAAAACAAACCATCAAACCAACACCCACTATTATATACGTTGACCTGTGTCCGGAGGCGTTTCCCTCCCACTATAATATACGTTAACCTGTGTCCGGAAGGCGTTTTACACCCACTATAATATACGTTAACCTGTGTCCGGAAGGCGTTTCCCATCCACTATAATATACGTTAACCTGTGTCCGGAAGGCGTTTACCACCCACTATAATATACGTTAACCTGTGTCCGGAAGGCGTTTCCCATCCACTATAATATACGTTAACCTGTGTCCGGAAGGCGTTTACCACCCACTATAATATACGTTAACCTGTGTCCGGAAGGCGTTTCCCATCCACTATAATATACGTTAACCTGTGTCCGGAAGGCGTTTACCACCCACTATAATATACGTTAACCTGTGTCCGGAAGGCGTTTTACACCCACTATAATATACGTTGACCTGTGTCCGGAAGGCGTTTCCCACTCACTTTTATTTACGTTTACCAGTTATTAGATGGGTTTTCCAAACCGTCAGTTTCTCATTAATATGCATGACGTTACTCTGTGATAAGTGGTACCGGCTCAAAATATATGTATCTCTCGAAACTTCTTAATTTATTCAATATAGTTAATTTTCTTTGTTTTCATGGTAAATACTCAAATGTGATTTGTCGAAAAATTCTTTTCATTCTTCCATGAAAGAAATTCCGAGAATGGCGAGAAAAATGTGACGTCACAATACGACAATTGACGTTGCGTATTGATTTGAGAAAAAGAATCCCATTTAAAACCAGTAAAATTGTACATAAAACATGTTTTAAATTAGAAAATCATTTTCAAAAATTAATTATAAGCGTTGATGTCAATTATTTTTTAGTTTCATCGGGGTATGAAACAAATTTTGATTGCAAACTTCTGTAAGAATCCACTACGCGGATTCATACAGTTTGCAAACAAAATTTGTTTCATACCCCGATGAAACTAAAAAAAATGACATCAACGCTTAAATGTTTTTTGTTTCTGCCCTTTTGAATTTCCTCGTTGTTTGCCCCTAACATCACTGCAGGATGACACTGTTGTATGGAGTCCTGGTAAGACGGGACAGCAGTATTGTCTCCAGTGTCACTGACAAGACGATACAGATGTCTGGTCTCCCTAACGTCTTTGACATATACTTCAAGCACGAAACAACTGTATGGTATCCATAACCTTAATGACGAGTCCAATAAGGCCGGAACAACTGTATGGTATCCATAACCTTATTGACGAGTCAAACAGGGCCGGGACAACTGTATGGTGTCCCTAGTGTCACTTCCGAGTCCCACAAGGCCGGAACTGTATAGTGTCCCTAGTGTCACTTCCGAGTCCCACACGGCCGGAACTTTATTGTGTCCCTAGTGTCACTTCCGAGTCCCACACGGCCGGAACTTTATTGTGTCCCTAGTGTCACTTCCGAGTCCCACAAGGCCGGAACTTTATTGTGTCCCTAGTGTCACTTCCGAGTCCTGGAAGGACAACATAACTATATGGTGTCTGTATCATTACTTACGGTATACGAGTGTCACAAGGCCGAAACAACCATATGATGTCCCTAGCGTTACTTACGAGTGTCACAAGGCCAGAACAAATATATGATGTTCCTAGCGTTACTTACGAGTGTCACAAGGCCAGAACAAATATATGATGTCCCTAGCGTTACTTACGAGTGTCACAAGGCCGGAACAACCATATGATGTCCCTAGCGTTACTTACGAGTGTCACAAGGCCGGAACAACCATATGATGTCCCTAGCGTTACTTACGAGTGTCACAAGGCCAGAACAAATATATGATGTTCCTAGCGTTACTTACGAGTGTCACAAGGCCAGAACAAATATATGATGTCCCTAGCGTTACTTACGAGTGTCACAAGGCCAGAACAAATATATGATGTTCCTAGCGTTACTTACGAGTGTCACAAGGCCAGAACAAATATATGATGTCCCTAGCGTTACTTACGAGTGTCACAAGGCCGGAACAACCATATGATGTCCCTAGCGTTACTTACGAGTGTCACAAGGCCGGAACAACCATATGATGTCCCTAGCGTTACTTACGAGTGTCACAAGGCCGGAACAGCTACATGGTGTCCCTAGCGTTACTTACGAGTGTCACAAGGCCGGAACAACCATATGATGTCCCTAGCGTTACTTACGAGTGTTACAAGGCCGGAACAACCATGTCATGTTCCTTATTATTAAAGCTGCTATTCACGTCTGTGTCCTTTATACATGTACATTTTATTATCAATTTCGTTAACCTGTACTAATACGGCGTTCCTCGCCCCTGTCATTTCTCTGTTCATACTTTGGAAACAAGCCTTAGTGGTGTCTCCTCCTAGCTAGGATGTACTTGTATTTTAAGGCACGTGCTCTCCTCTCACTTTCACTGCTTACTTCGTATAATTGTCCCCAGGGAAATCAATGTGGTATCGTGGTAGTCTTTACATCAGCAACTTCTGGACAGCATGCTCAACATATTCCAATAACAGTGAAAAAAGTAGATATATCAAATTGAGACGTACATCAGCAAGTGTATTTGGTACTGGGGGAGAAATAAAGACGTGCTGATATATGTTACGACAATGTAATGTCGTCACGAAAGAAAAAAAAAGAAAAAAAAAAAAGAAAAAAAAAAACTAAATGTCATCTATTATTTATTTATTGGAAGTAAGCGATCGTTTTGTGTCCCAGAACGGGATTTTAATTGTTTATAGGAAAAACACCGACGTTATATTCCTACGGAAACGATTGGGCTAGCGATTACAACGTCTGTACTACAGTGTATCAGTACGGCAAAAGGTCACTTTACCTTTGTGAGGGGAGTGGTCATGTTATGACATATGTAGGCGGTCAGCTGACCTTGTAATGAGAAGACTAAGAGGTAATTTGACCTTGCTTTGGGAAGACTGGAAAGTCATTTGACCTTGTTATGAGAAGACTGGGGGGGGGGGGGGGGGGGGGGGTCCGTTGACCTTGTTATGAAAAGACTGGGATGTCAGTTGACCTTGTTATGAGAGGACTAAGAGGTCAGTTGACCTTGTTATTGGAAGACTAAGAGGTCAGTTGACCTTGTAATGAGAAGACTAAGAGGTCAGTTGACCTTGTCATGAGAAGACTAAGAGGTCAGTTGACCTTGTCATGAGAAGACTAAGAGGTCAGTTGACCTTGTTATGAGAGGACTACTGTAGGAGGTCAGTTGACCTTGTAGTGACATATGTAGGCGGTCAACTGACCTTGTTGTTAGAAGACTAAGAGGTCAGTTGACATTGCTATGATATGGCTAGGAGATCAATTGACCTTGTTATCAGAAGATTAGGAGGTCAGTTGACCTTGTAATGAGAAGACTAAGAGGTAATTTGACCTTGCTTTGGGAAGACTGGAAAGTCATTTGACCTTGTTATGAGAAGACTGGGGGGGGGGGGGGGGGGGGGGGGGGGGTCCGTTGACCTTGTTATGAAAAGACTGGGATGTCAGTTGACCTTGTTATGAGAGGACTAAGAGGTCAGTTGACCTTGTTATTGGAAGACTAAGAGGTCAGTTGACCTTGTAATGAGAAGACTAAGAGGTCAGTTGACCTTGTCATGAGAAGACTAAGAGGTCAGTTGACCTTGTCATGAGAAGACTAAGAGGTCAGTTGACCTTGTTATGAGAGGACTACTGTAGGAGGTCAGTTGACCTTGTAGTGACATATGTAGGCGGTCAACTGACCTTGTTGTTAGAAGACTAAGAGGTCAGTTGACATTGCTATGATATGGCTAGGAGATCAATTGACCTTGTTATCAGAAGATTAGGAGGTCAGTTGACCTTGTTTTGAGTTGGCTAGGAGGCCAGTTGACCTTGATATGAGATGGCTAGGAGGCCTGTTGACCTTGTTTTGAGATGGCTAGGAGGTCTGTTGACCTTGTTTTGAGATGGCTAGGAGGCCAGTTGACCTTGTTTTGAGATGGCTAGGAGGCCAGTTGACCTTGATATGAGATGGCTAGGAGGCCTGTTGACCTTGTTATGAGATGGCTAGGAGGCCAGTTAACCTTGTTTTGAGTTGGCTAGGAGGCAAGTTGACCTTGATATGAGATGGCTAGGAGGCCAGTTGACCTTGATATGAGATGGCTAGGAGGCCAGTTGACCTTGATATGAGATGGCTAGGAGGCCTGTTGACCTTGTTTGAGATGGCTAGGAGGCCAGTTGACCTTGATATGAGATGGCTAGGAGGTCAGTTGACCTTGTTTTGAGTTGGCTAGCAGGTCTTTTGACCTTGTTTGAGATGGCTAGGAGGCCGGTTGACCTTGTTTTGAGATGGCTAGGAGGCGTGTTGACCTTGTTATGAGATGGCTAGGAGGCCAGTTGACCTTGTTTTGAGTTGGCTAGGATGTCTGTCGACCTTGTTTGAGATGGCTAGGAGGCCAGTTGACCTTGTTTTGACATGGCTAGGAGGCCTGTTGACCTTGTTATGAGAAGACTAAGAGGTCAGTTCACCTTGTTATGGGAAGACTAAGAGGTCAGTTCACCTTGTAATGAGAAGACTAAGAGGTCAGTTCACCTTGTCATGAGAAGACTAAAAGGTCAGTTGACCTTGTTATTAAAAGACTGCGAGGTCAGTTGATCTTGTTATGAGAGGACTACTGTAGGCGGTCAACTGACCTTGTTGTTAGAAGACTAAGAGGTCAGTTGACCTTGATATGAGATGACTAGGTGATCAATTGACCTTGTTTTGAGATGGCTAGGAGGCCAGTTGACCTTGATATGAGATGGCTAGGAGGCCAGTTGACTTTGTTTTGAGATGGCTAGGAGGCCAGTTGACCTTGATATGAGATGGCTAGGAGGCCAGTTGACCTTGATATGAGATTGCTATGAGGCAAGTTGACCTTGTTTTGAGTTGGCTAGGAGGTCTGTTGACCTTGTTTGAGATGGCTAGGAGGCCAGTTGACCTTGTTTTGAGATGGCTAGGAGGCCAGTTGACCTTGTTTTGAGATGGCTAGGAGGCCAGTTGACCTTGATATGAGATGGCTAAGAGGCCAGTTGACCTTGATATGAGATTGCTATGAGGCAAGTTGACCTTGTTTTGAGTTGGCTAGGAGGTCAGTTGACCTTGTTTTAGATGGCTAGGAGGCCAGTTGACCTTGATATGAGTTGGCTAGGAGGCCTGTTGACCTTGTTTGAGATGGCTAGGAGGCCAGTTGACCTTGATATGAGATGGCTAGGAGGCCTGTTGACCTTGTTTGAGATGGCTAGGAGGCCAGTTGACCTTGATATGAGATGGCTAGGAGGCCAGTTGACCTTGTTTTGAGTTGGCTAGGAGGTCTGTTGACCTTGTTTTGAGATGGCTAGGAGGCGTGTTGACCTTGTTATGAGATGGCTAGGAGGTCTGTTGACCTTGTTTGAGATGGCTAGGAGGCCAGTTGACCTTGTTTTGAGATGGCTAGGAGGCGTGTTGACCTTGTTATGAGATGGCTAGGAGGCCAGTTGACCTTGTTTTGAGATGGCTAGGAGGCCAGTTGACCTTGTTATGGGAAGAATAAGAGGTCAGTTCACCTTGTCATGAGAAGACTAAGAGGTCAGTTCACCTTGTCATGAGAAGACTAAAAGGTCAGTTCACCTTGTCATGAGAAGATTAAGAGGTCAGTTCACCTTGTCATGAGAAAACTAAAAGGTCAGTTGACCTTGTTATTAAAAGACTGCGAGGTCAGTTGATCTTGTTATGAGGGGACTACTGTAGGCGGTCAACTGACCTTGTTGTTAGAAGACTAAGAGGTCAGTTGGCCTTGATATGAGATGGCTAAGAGGCCAGTTGACCTTGTTTTGAGATGGCTAGGAGGCCAGTTGACCTTGATATGAGATGGCTAAGAGGCCAGTTGACCTTGATATGAGATTGCTATGAGGCAAGTTGACCTTGTTTTGAGTTGGCTAGGAGGTCTGTTGACCTTGTTTGAGATGGCTAGGAGGCCAGTTGACCTTGTTTTGAGATGGCTAGGAGGCCAGTTGACCTTGTTTTGAGATGGCTAGGAGGCCAGTTGACCTTGATATGAGATGGCTAAGAGGCCAGTTGACCTTGATATGAGATTGCTATGAGGCAAGTTGACCTTGTTTTGAGTTGGCTAGGAGGTCTGTTGACCTTGTTTGAGATGGCTAGGAGGCCAGTTGACCTTGTTTTGAGATGGCTAGGAGGCCAGTTGACCTTGTTTTGAGATGGCTAGGAGGCCTGTTGACCTTGTTTGAGATGGCTAGGAGGCCAGATGGCCTTGTTTTGATATTACTAGGAGGTCAATTGACCCTTTGGTGAAATTACGGGGAGGTCAGCTTACCTGGTTATGAGATTACTAGCAGGTCATTTGACCCTGTTATGTGATGCTGATAATTCAGTTTATCGAAAATGGTCATTTGGCATTAATGAAAAGTAGTGACGTAAACACATACCGAAAGCTTGGCCATTGATGTGTTACTTACTGGTCTTCTGTAATATATGTTTACAGTACTGGTCAGTACAGCTCTTAGGAGAAAGTAGAATACTTGACATGTGGTAGATACATTAGAATAGGGCCAATTGACTGTTAGAGGAGGGGAAGGGTCATTACCGTGGCTCAAAGAAAGGACTGTTAGTGGGAGATCATTCGGACAACCTCTACATTGTTTGCATTGTGTAATCGACCTTGTTTTTCAAATAACATGCTTGCAGATAAAAGTCTATGCAAGTGTAAACATATAAAAAGTCAATGTTGGATACATTTGTCCGATTGATTGGCGTTCATAATTGGCTTCAGCATTAAACATCATCAAATGTCTCAAGGTTTAAGTCTATAACCTATTAGTTCTGCATAGGATGTACAAATAGTGTGTTCGACAGTGGAAAATATCAGGCAGTGCTATTGGTTTGCAGCCTTAAACTTCCTCGATAGGGAAAATATGTACCTTTCAATATAACACCAAACGTGCGAAGCATGTGTCTGTAAACACGCAATAGTTGTACAGGCGCGGACGTCCGTAATGTCAATCAAAGTTCAGCTCCCAATAGCAGGATTATAAGAGAAGGTTATGGTATTGACCCGATGGAAACCATGATTTGAGTACATCTGAGAGAGTTCACCCCTCTACATGACTCTTTGACGTGGAACCATGTCTGTTTTATATATACTCACAGATATATGTTAACTGCCAATGTATTCAAACAAAGCACTATAGCGAATTGTTCCCAAGATGAAAGCTCTAAAATGGAACTTGGATGCGAACAGATGAAATAGTTTGTTTTATTTCAATTCGTTCAAGGCTGTTCCGTTAGATCCTCTTGTACACGATTGTTATTGCAGGGGAACAAAGCATGCTCTACAAAGGTATTGTATGACAAAAGAAAGTCCAGAGTACTTTGCTTGGCTACAGCACGTTTTATACAAACTATTTCAGTTTCATTTTAATTGATTAGAGATATTTTGCCCATGTGTGCAATAATTTTCATTTTTTAAACATTTAGTTTTGTTATACATATATAATTAATACAAACATTGAACCTGAAACTGTATAATTGCATGCTACAATGTAATGTATATGGTGACGGGTAAATAAAGGGGTTCCTATTGCGATAGTAGTGTATAAGTTGGAATTAATTATAATGTTTATATTTACACTATCACAGGTTTAATTATAATACATTGTATATCTGTACATTATCACAGGTTTAATTATAATGCATTGTTTATCTTTACATTATCACAGGTTTAATTATAATACATTGTATATCTGTACAGTATCACAGGTTTAATTATAATATATTGCTTATCTTTAAAATATCACAAGTTTAAGTGTAATCATCGTGTTTTATTACAGGTTAATTATAATCATCGTGTTTATCTGTATATTATCACAGGTTTAATTATAATACGTTATTTATCTGTACATTATCACAGGTTTAATAATAATCATTGTGTTTATCTTTACATTATTACAGGTTTAATTATAATACATTGTTTATCTTTACATTATTACAGGTTTAATTATAATACATTGTTTATCTTTACATTATCACATGTTTAATAACAATCATCATGTTTATCTTTACATTATCACATGTTTAATAATAATCATTGTGTTTATCTTTACATTATCACATGTTTAATTATAATCATTGTGTTTATCTTTACATTATAACAGGTTTAATTATAATACATTGTTTATCTGTGCATTATCACAGGTTTAATGATAATACAATGTTTATCTGTATATTATCACAGGTTTAATTATAATCATTGTGTTTATCTTTACATTATCACATGTTTAATTATAATACGTTATTTATCTGTACATTATCACAGGTTTAATTATAATCATTGTGTTTATCTTTACATTATAACAGGTTTAATTATAATAATTTATATCTGTACATTATAACAGGTTTAATTATAATACATTTATATCTGTACATTATAACAGGTTTAATTATAATACATTTATATCTGTACATTATCACAGGTTTAATTATAATACATTATATATCTGTACATTATCACAGGTTTAATTATAATACATTTATATCTGTACATTATAACATGTTTAATTATAATACATTTATATCTGTACATTATAACAGGTTTAATTATAATACATTTATATCTGTACATTATCACAGGTTTAATTATAATACATTGTTTATCTGTACATTACCACAGGTTTAATCAAAGTGTCTATCTGTGCGGTAACACAGTATTGACAAAACCGAAGTGAAATACTGTTGAAAATTTTGACATTATTTATTGGCCGCTCTTTATATAAATTGTTTTATACAATTTAGTTCAAGTTGTCTGCCATCCTGATATACAATATGTGTGTGTTGATTGTCCAATGACTGCCACGCCGTTGATCCACTGGGCCGATAGGATCAGATTTTGACGTAGCTACTGTACGTTACGTAGCTCTGACACCTTGTTACACAGAACAGACGTTTGAACCTGACAATGGTACACCTTCTCCAGACGACAACGCCCGTCTGCATGTGATAGACACATTATTTATCTAAAGTCTAAACAATTCGATTAGGATCGTTTAAACATTTAACTCGATCTGATGTTTAACTTTTGTAGACCTGTTTTTGTGACGTCTAATTGACTGTTTTACCACAGTTACATAATAGTATTGTCCTGGTTTATTTCTCGGATTGCAAATTTACATCTCTCCCTTCTTCAGCTTAGTAAACGCTGACTGCGTTAAAATTAGCGTAAAGCAGTGAAAACGGTTGAGCGGATCAATAAGCGCGGGAATCAGTAACATAATCATGACGTCGTCTCTAAACTACGGCAGGTAATCCAGTCTATTTGTGACGTTACCGGAACGTCAACTAG
This sequence comes from Pecten maximus, assembly GCF_902652985.1. Classification (NCBI taxonomy): domain Eukaryota; kingdom Metazoa; phylum Mollusca; class Bivalvia; order Pectinida; family Pectinidae; genus Pecten; species Pecten maximus. The sequence goes on from NC_047015.1 coordinate 21,409,146, forward strand.
ACGGTGCCATTTTCAAAGGACTGATCTACGCATTTTTAGCGTTTTCTCCTGTTACTTGATGGTTTCTGTACAAAAAGCTAACGTCAAGTAAGTGTTTTGTTAAAAAAACTAAACTGAAGATTGCGGAAATGAGTGAATATTTAACTTCTCCACGAGGTAAGCTAACAACAAATTGCTGAATCGTACAGTTCAGGGTCATTGGATAGCGAGACGGACGTCAAGGAAGCACCAACAGCCAGGGTCACAGGGAGACGGTCATCAAAGAGACACCATATAATAGAAGATAACAATTCACAGAAATAAAGAACGAGTCGGAAAGAGAAATGATACAAATTCCCAATGTTGTAATTGGAGTCCGGAAATATATTAACTGTTTTAATGTACAATGTACTGTTATTATGGTGACTTGTTTCAAACATCCTGGCCCAAAACATTGGCCATTCTTTCGGGAACAGTTGATACACTTCCTGATGGTCAGAGCGGGCTAGAACGGAAGACTAAACTTAGACTTAAAAGTATTTCGTGTATTGTATTCAGAAAATCAGGAATAAATTATAACTCTATATCTCATATAATACAGTTGTGTGATCGCACAACGTTCCCAAAACATTGGGTCGTGCGCAAAAATGTGCGATGTGCGATACAAACCGCACAACTGAGCGATACAAACCGCACAGCTAACGATAGGGTTATAAATATTACGGAATAACTAGTTATACGAAAAGATATACGAACAAATTAAAATTATGATATAAGATGGTCGCTTTTATATATACGTGCTGCATAACAATTGTTTTCATTCATGGAACATGTATGACCTGTTAATGTTTGCCATTTAAGTACCGTCATTTTGTCTCGCAAGTATTAGTGATGTTTTCGACGGCCTGGTGATACATCTACATGTACATGTACATGTACATGTACCAGAATGGTAGACGGACATCACTACGATTATTTATCTTACTTAATACATAAATTTCATATATTATGTATTTTTAAACACAACAGAAATGTTTCTATTCAAAACAAGTCGCTTTATCTGTTGTTTAGTTCTACATGTATTAAATAGCCTGTAGATCTATATAATCTCGCTGAATACACATTTCTTCGACTCGCCAAGGCCTAGTGATGTCCTCGACGCCGTCCGAGCAAATTATATAAAGTTCTTTAATAATCATTTAGATAACTTATTTAACTATACATCGGTATTTAGTTTCATTCCTAATAATTATTGCATATATTTCACCAAATATATGGTTATTAGCTGCCTCGTAAAATGTTAATCGTTGTATATCTTTTACAATCGTTCCACACGTTTAAATAATTAGATACGCGCGCGTTCCTCATTTTATATCGACCACGATACATATCGCACATGTACCGTTCCAATCGCCCATCGTGCGCACATTTTCCTGCACGATCCGTATCGCACATATCGCACATCGTACGCACATCGCACATCGCACAGCGTGGAACGTTGTGCGATCACATAACTGTGTGTTCATCATTAATATCACATGTATCAGCATGCACTTTGGAATTTATTGTGAAGTTAATCAGATTAAGTCATGATCACACGGGCTAGTTCTATCGTGTTTATAGTAAAGGTTATTTGCAAATGAATTTAAGTAAATTACACCGAGACTTGATACAAATTTCCAACTCACGGTCCTCGTATAATTATTCATAATAGATAGATATGGACCGTGGATTAGAAATTGGTGCCAAGTCCCGATGTTAAGTTATATAACAAAATGTCACTCATTTTGTAAAACCAAGTCATAGTTCCCTTTTCTCCAAAGTTTTGCGAAACACCTATCCTTCTAATACCGCCATGTTGAACTTTATTGTAGTAGCAACGCTTGATGTAATGATCATTGTATTAAGCACTGGTATTACATTAATACAACATGTAGTTGCAATACAGGTAGGTATAGAATGATGATTGTGAATGTAGTAAAGGGTGGACTTAAAACTTGTTGCTTATTGAATGAGTATTTACTGAAAATCACGTGCAAGTGTTGGTATACAGTAACTGTCTGTCCAAGGAACGTACTGTCTGTACAAGGAAGGTACTGTCTGTCCAAGGAAGGTACTATATGTACAAGGACGGTACTGTCTGTACAAGGAAGGTACTGTCTGTACAAGGAAGGTATTTTCTATACAAGTAATTAAGGTACTGTCTGTACAAGGAAGGTACTGTATGTACAGAGAAGGTACCGTCTGTACAGGGAAGGTACTGTCTGTACAGGGAAGGTACTGTCTGTACAGGGAAGGTACTGTCTGTACAGGGAAGGTACTGTCTGTACAAGGAAGGTATACTGTCTGTACAAGGAAGGTACTGTCTGTACAAGGAAGGTATACTGTCTGTACAAGGACCTATTAAAATGTATTACTTTTTTCAAGCAATTGATTTTTTGTCATTTACAATTATCTTTGCTATTTATTGATATACAATGTACCAAGTAAGTAATGACTTTTTCTCCGAATTTATCAGTATCTCCGCACGTGCTTTAGATCTGTAGTTACGTCACAACCGGGGAGGGGGTCTCATCCGGCGGAGGTCATGCCCCGGGCACGTGACTTCCCCGTCCGGTTGGCCATGAATAATTGTTGATAATTAATCACGAGCGATGGTGACTGTTACTAACGGCCGGTATTCCTTAACAGTGTCTGTCTCTAAGGAATCATATATACATATGTACATAAGTCTTAACATTCTCTATTGTTGAATAATGAATTGCTCATCGCGAAAATATATACATATTCATGTTAAATGCAGTGAAATACGATATATATTTTAACGCCTACTGAATCATATTTACAGCATATATAGTTTATCGGAGTTAATAATATATACAATCAATGTACATTATTTGTTGAATCACAGATACAATTTACTGACGGACAAAATACAATTTAGGGAGGGGTATTTTGCGATAGGTTTTGAATTTATTGAAGATAATAAGAGATATATGTACATGCATGTATACTTACCATTTGTTCAATATTCATTCTGGCTTTATATAAACAATGAGGGAGTACCCGGGTTAAACCCTCGGTGACGCATACTTTTTCTCGGTCAACACTATAGATATTTTCATATCTACTGCTTTCTAACAGAATTCAAACATTTCCCCTATTTTCCGGAAGTCAGTTGATTATTTCCACATATCTCAGGATCATACTATATTTGAATGAAGTCAGGCGACAACGAACACTGAAAGATAAAAAGGACGAAAAAAAGGTGTTGTGATGGATTTAACCGAGACATACAATGTTGTGATGGATTTAACCGAGACATACAATGTTGTGATGGATTTAACCGAGACATACAATGTTGTAATAGATTTAACCGAGACATACAATGTTGTGATGGATTTAACCGAGACATACAATGTTGTAATAGATTTAACCGAGACATACAATGTTGTGATGGACAAATGTACTGATATGTCTACGGTAAACTCTCCTACGACACAAAACATCAACTTTAAATAACTTGTCCCCGTGAATTGAAAAGTGTTTCAATCACACACACGGCGGATGAGGACCGTCAGAACAGTCCTCGCTATGCTACTCGCTTAAGTAATGAAATAATGCTCCCTATGAAATATTGGTGTATGCGCGTATGTTTCATCAGGATGATTAATTACACTGTAATGATATAAAACATTCAGCTTTGGGCTGAAATTTATTTGCAGAGGTGTTAATCGTGTTACGGCATTTGATGAATATTCCATTTAGGAATGTTCTCAGAGCATATCAGTTTATTTATTTTTTTATTTATTTTTTTACATTTTACTGAGGAGGGAGGGAGTTTTTTTTAACCTGATTAGAATAAAAAGGAGGGTACGAATATATCTTGTTTTCTACCACAATGCGTTCTGTTATTCCGCTTTAGGTTCATTGTGTGACTTTTCGATGATTTATATCGATATACCACTAGTGGTATATGACCTTCCGTACTATTTTTACTCGCGTGCTTTGTATCGCTCGTATCCCATGTTCACGTCATCAGGAAACGCTTCGACGTCATACCGTCCTGTCAAGGCTGTGACTTGATGTTCAGCTGCTACTCAATCTAGGTCTCGATACCGGAAACTGTTACGTTCCCATACCTGTTGTAAAAATTTTCATGAACAATGAAAACGCAAAAACTTATGGTGACGTGAATTATGTCAATAATTGAAAAATATGTCGCACAGAACGATTTCCGTTACTATCTGAAGGTTCTACAACAATTACACGTTTGACAAGGGTCTTACGATCTGACAGTGATAGCGATTAACAGACTATTTCGATGGGAAGAAGATAGCACTGGGCCACACATACACGCGCATTTAATCCGCAATTGTTTAGTTTATGACTTACCGAACTATAGATATTAAAGTTTGAAAGACGTTGTTGGTTTGCCATATACTTGTCCATGACTAAATTATAGATTATTGACAAATGGCCTTTCACATATCATGATATCACTACCACTTATTTGTAGAAACAAAGTCCAAATCTCGCCTTTTTATCAACAACATTTTATTGCTGGCTCCATGAGCTGTCCAACCAAGCCTTTATATCAACTTCATACTACTATTCTTAGTACGATTTAGTTAGATTTGCAGTCATATTTGGGTAATGTTTACCATGTCAGGGCCTCAGTCATATTTGGGTAATGTTTACTATGTCAGGGCCTCAGTCATATTTGGGTAATATTACCATGTCAGGGCCTCATTCGTATTGGGGTACTGTTTACTATGTCAGGGCCTCATTCGTATTGTGGTACTGTTTACTATGTCAGGGCCTCATTCGTATTGTGGTACTGTTTACTATGTCAGGGCCTCATTCGTATTGGGGCACTATTTACTATGTCAGGGCATCAGTCTTATTGGGATACTGTTTACTCGGTCAGGGCCTCAGTCGTATTGGGATACTGTTTAATATGTCAGGGCCTCAGTCGTATTGGGGTACTGTTTACTATGTCAGGGCCTCAGTCGTATTGGGGTACTGTTTACTATGTCAGGGCCCCAGCCGTATTGGGGTACTGTTTACTATGTCAGGGCCTCAGTCGTATTGTGGTACTGTTTACTATGTCAGGGCCTCAGTCATATTGGGGTACTGTTTACTATGTCAGGGCCTCAGTCGTATTGGGGTACTGTTTACTATGTCATGGCCTCAGTCGTATTGGGATACTGTTTACTATGTCAGGGCCTCAGTCGTATTGTGGTACTGTTTACTATGTCAGGGCCTCAGTCGTATTGGGGTACTGTTTACTATGTCAGGGCCTCAGTCATATTGGGGTACTGTTTACTATGTCAGGGCCTCAGTCATATTGGGGCACTGTTTACTATGTCAGGGCCTCAGTCGTATTGGGGTACTGTTTATTCTGACAGGGCCTCAGTCGTATTGGGGTACTGTTTACTATGTCAGGGCCTCAGTCGTATTGGGGTACTGTGTCAGGGCCTCAGTCGTATTGTGGTACTGTTTACTATGTCAGGGCCTCAGTCGTATTGGGGTACTGTTTACTATGTCAGGGCCTCAGTCGTATTGTGACACTGTTTACTATGTCAGGGCCTCAGTCGTATTGGGATACTGTTTACTATGTCAGGGCCTCAGTCATATTGGGGTACTGTTTACTATGTCAGGGCCTCAGTCGTATTGGGGTACTGTTTACTATGTCAGGGCCTCAGTCGTATTGGGATAATGTTTACTATGTCAGGACCTCAGTCGTATTGGGGTACTCTTAACTATGTCAGGGCCTCAGTCGTATTGGGGCACTGTTTATTCTGACAGGGCCTCAGTCGTATTGGGGTACTGTGTCAGGGCCTCAGTCATATTGGGATACTGTTTAATATGTCAGGGCCTCAGTCGTATTGTGACACTGTTTACTATGTCAGGGCCTCAGTCGTATTGGGGTACTGTTTACTATGTCATGGCCTCAGTCGTATTGGGGTACTGTTTACTATGTCATGGCCTCAGTCGTATTGGGGTACTGTTTACTATGTCAGGGCCTCAGTCGTATTGGGGTACTGTTTACTATGTCATGGCCTCAGTCGTATTGTGGTACTGTTTACTATGTCAGGGCCTCAGTCGTATTGGGGTACTGTTTACTATGTCAGGGCCTCAGTCGTATCGGGCTAATGTTTACTATGTCAGGGCCTCAGTCATATTGGGATACTGTTTACTATGTCAGGGCCTCAGTCGTATTGGGGTACTGTGTCAGGGCCTCAGTCATATTGTGGTACTGTTTACTATGTCAGGGCCTCAGTCGTATTGTGACACTGTTTACTATGTCAAGGCCTCAGTCGTATCGGGGTACTGTGTCAGGGCCTCAGTCATATTGGGATACTGTTTAATATGTCAGGGCCTCAGTCGTATTGGGGTACTGTGTCAGGGCCTCAGTCATATTGGGATACTGTTTAATATGTCAGGGCCTCAGTCGTATTGTGACACTGTTTACTATGTCAGGGCCTCAGCCGTATTGTGGTACTGTTTACTATGTCATGGCCTCAGTCGTATTGTGGTACTGTTTACTATGTCAGGGCCTCAGTCGTATTGGGGTACTGTGTCAGGGCCTCAGTCATATTGGGATACTGTTTAATATGTCAGGGCCTCAGTCGTATTGTGACACTGTTTACTATGTCAGGGCCTCAGTCGTATTGGGATACTGTTTACTATGTCAGGGCCTCAGCCGTTTTTGGGCACTGTTTACTATGTCAGGGCCCCAGTCGTATTGGGGTACTGTTTACTATGTCAGGACCTCAGTCGTATTGGGGTACTGTGTCAGGGCCTCAGTCGTATCGGGCTACTGTTTACTATGTCAGGGCCTCAGTCGTATTGGGGTACTGTGTCAGGGCCTCAGTCGTATTGGGGTACTGTTTACTATGTCAGGGCCTCAGTCATATTGGGATACTATTTACTATGTCAGGGCCTCAGTCGTATTGGGGTACTGTTTACTATGTCAAGGCCTCAGTCATATTGGGGTACTGTTTACTATGTCAGGGCCTCAGTCGTATTGGGGTACTGTTTACTATGTCAGGGCCTCAGTCATATTGGGGCACTGTTTACTATGTCATGGCCTCAGTCGTATTGGGGTACTGTTTACTATGTCATGGCCTCAGTCGTATTGGGGTACTGTTTACTATGTCAGGGCCTCAGTCATATTGTGGTACGGTTTACTATGTCAGGGCCTCAGTCATATTGGGGTACTGTTTACTATGTCAGGGCCTCAGTCATATTGGGGCACTGTTTACTATGTCAGGGCCTCAGTCGTATTGGGGTACTGTTTATTCTGACAGGGCCTCAGTCGTATTGGGGTACTGTTTACTATGTCATGGCCTCAGTCGTATTGTGGTACTGTTTACTATGTCATGGCCTCATTCGTATTGGGGTACTGTTTACTATGTCAGGGCCCCAGTCATATTGGGGTACTGTTTACTATGTCAGGGCCTCAGTCGTATTGTGGTACTGTTTACTATGTCAGGGCCTCAGTCATATTGGGGTACTGTTTACTATGTCAGGGCCTCAGTCGTATTGGGGTACTGTTTACTATGTCAGGGCCCCAGTCATATTGTGGTACTGTTTACTATGTCAGGGCCTCAGTCGTATTGGGGTACTGTTTACTATGTCAGGGCCTCAGTCGTATTGGGGTACTGTTTACTATGTCAGGGCCTCAGTCGTATTGTGGTACTGTTTACTATGTCAGGGCGTCAGTCACATTGTGGTACTGTTTACTATGTCAGGGCCTCAGTCGTATTGTGGTACTGTTTACTATGTCAGGGCCTCAGTCGTATTGGGGTACTGTTTACTATGTCAGGGCCTCAGTCATATTGGGGTACTGTTTACTATGTCAGGGCCTCAGTCGTATTGTGGTACTGTTTACTATGTCAGGGCCTCAGTCGTATTGGGGTACTGTTTACTATGTCAGGGCGTCAGTCACATTGTGGTGCTGTTTACTATGTCAGGGCCTCAGTCGTATTGTGGTACTGTTTACTATGTCAGGGCCTCAGTCGTATTGTGGTACTGTTTACTATGTCAGGGCGTCAGTCACATTGTGGTACTGTTTACTATGTCAGGGCCTCAGTCGTATTGTGGTACTGTTTACTATGTCAGGGCCTCAGTCGTATTGTGGTACTGTTTACTATGTCAGGGCCTCAGTCATATTGGGGTACTGTTTACTATGTCAGGGCCTCAGTCGTATTGTGGTACTGTTTACTATGTCAAGGCCTCAGTCGTATTGGGGTACTGTTTACTATGTCAGGGCTTCAGTCGTATTGGGGATACTGTTTACTATGTCAGGGCCTCAGTCATATTGTGGTACTGTTTACTATGTCAGGGCCTCAGTCATATTGGGGTACTGTTTATTTTGTCAGGTCCCATACGACGCAAACCGAAACTACAATGTACTTAATGTGAAAATCAAAACATTGTTTAAAACAAATTTCAACGAGGAATTATTTTGTCTACATCATTTTTTATTGAAACATGCCATGTGCGCATTATAATGAAATTGAAATGTTAAACAAAATTGAAGTATTTATTTAAACTATTTTGTTTGCCAATCAGCACGCGAACATGTTCCAGCTACTCCATCTTATTACCAAAACGTTTGATGACTGTCGGTAAGTCGGGAAAAAATGAATTTTAAATATGATCTTTTAGCAAATTATTTTTTAAAAGTGAAGAAGATGTTTATGTAAACGTTGAGCTGTTTTTGTATGGTATATATGATCTCTTGGAACGCCAGACCTTTTCTAAGCAGACAACATAAAGTGCGAATAGCATACACAAACCGTTCAATGCTTAGATATATACAGCTTTTTCCATCGGCTGTGCCAGTCAGAAATCGATCACGACGTCATAATATGCGTCATGTACTGCGTCATGAATTGTACATAGCACATCAAAATGATTATCAGTTTGATGTTGTCCTTTTCATTTTGACTGAGACACTTGTCAAAATGTAAAATTTCTGAGTAAAATTTATCTTAAATTTACTTTCTTTTCAAAGAAGATTTTATGAAACTCGTTTCGAAGTTTTATTTTTTGCTCGGCTAAGGTCGCAAAAATAGAAACATCTAATACTCGCTTAACATAATAGTTGTTTAAGTAGATAATTAATACAAAGCAAGCCCCTGGGGTTCCTTTTAAGCCAGTTCCGCTAACACAAGCACTTAAAAATATTCACGATTCATCTCTCACAAACACAAAATGGTCATTTTTATTTAATTTGATGATAATTTATTCAGAATATTACTTATATAAGTGTATTAATCAATAACTATTCAAATTTATGTTTGGATTTGGATTAAATGCTAATTTCATAAAGCATGCATAATGTTCTCAGTGAAAAGTATTTTGAATTTGTTTTCTTTCAAATGAGATTTCATGAAACTCGTTCTGAAGTTTTATTTTTTGCTCGTCGAGGCTCGCAAAAAAAATAAAAACATGTAAGGCAAGTTTCATTAAATATTATATGAAATGAAAGCCCATTTAGGATCCTAGATATAATTACTACATTGTGAACTTTTGCATTCATTTGATTAATAATGTAAGCGGACCCGAAGAAGAATGAAATGATCCGGAACGTGTAACAAGTCGATACCAGATCAGTGGAGAGATCAAATCATAACACGTCGTATCTATTTTACAGATATCCAGTTCATCCTTGTTTAAATAGATATTTAATACAAAACAACCTCCTGGGGTGCCTTTTACACCAGTTCCGCTAACATCAAACACTTAAAATTTCACGATTCATCTCTCACAAACACAAAATGGCCATTTTTATTTAATTCGATGATAATTCATTTAGAATATTACATACAGTATATGGATATTGATCAATAACTATTCAAACTGATGTTTAATGTTGGGTATAATGTTAATTTTAGGAAGCATGCAAACAGTATACTAACTTAAAATTCCCTGGTAATGCTACTTTGACGAGCGAGCTTTTTTTCCTTTTTTTTTTTTAGAAATGGCACAGCAGTTAGTGCAGATCGAGCATGGCCAGTGAATGATCGTTAAAGGCGACTAAAGGAGGTGGTGCATAGCGGCCCACGGCCGAATCTTATTTTATGCATGATATTGTGATATACTTTTACCAAATACATGTCATTTTAGACACTAAAACGAAAATTGGCAAATGCTGTATACGCAGCGCCACCTAATATGATTTCTGTAAAAAATGTGTACCCTCCCTTTTAGATTCAATATATTTCTCGTACAAAAGTACTTGATAAATTTCATATTGCATTGATAGTCTCGTGTGATGTTGTATTTTATAAAAACATGTGTGTTTAGTATGAATTTGTATAATAGAAAGTGTAATTACAGCTTTTTTAACAAAATTATCAGTAAAAAATGTACCTTCTTAAAATTTTCTTTTATTTGTTAAGTAGATAAAATGTAATAATCGTTGGAGTACTATCAAATTTTGCTTTTAAAAAACATGTTTGCATATTAATCTTAATACACAATCAAAAAAAATCATCAAAAATTACTGGATAACAAAAGATTTTTGCATACAAAGAAAGGTCATGAAGTAAATTGTATTAAAAAACCAAAGGTTACAAAGGAGCACCCTGTCTGACACAAGCAGTAAAGCAGTAAAATAATGTTTAATCGAACGTTTTGATGTACCTTTTGTAGCATTTGCCTCTATTTTTCAGTACTTTCGGTACTTTGATATGTTGTCCAAAATTTGGGGTGTATGCATTTAACATAATAAAATCTTGGCATATCCATTAATTCACAAAATAAATTTGTTTCATTAAATGTTTATGAATATCCATAGATTATTTCTAACCGGAAATTTTGATAGTACTCCATTAATAACTTTGTGGTATTAGACTTTAAATGAAAAGTTTAAAACAATGATTTTCACAAAGAAGACATCAAGTTAGGCTGAAATTTAATTTTAGTGTCACGGAGCGTGATGATTCATATACAAAATTAAACCTTAAACAAATGGGGTGAATTTGTTTCACAAATAGGAAATAAAAATGTGTTCTATAATAATTAGTAGTCAAAACATTAGCTTCTTATGCAGTTTGATGGGGAAATAATGAAATCACCAAAAAAAGAATATATACATTGAGGAATGGAAATTAATTCCTCTCACATAATAGGGGATACATATGTATTATGCTTTTGACAAAAATATGTTTCCGGGAAAAAACTCGCCGTGGGCCGATTTAGCCCTCCTATGCACCACCTCCTTTGGTATCTTATCTTTTCTTTCTAAACATCTTTCTTCTTCCTAATGCCTCCCTTGATACTGCCTCATATTTGGGCTTCAGTTGAGCGTTCGCCCCTGTGAGGAAAGTTCTGTTCCCTGGCCGAGATATCGGGAGTGGGACGACTCGTTCGCCCGTTGTCGGTGAAGTCCTGTTTGGTGTATTCAACAGTATGCTTCAACGAGTAGCTTCAGTTCCATGGCGCACTCACAACGAGACAAAACATGAACACATTCACCACACCCATACACCTTGCACCAAAAGAGGGCCGTAGCTGATAATAATGCATCATGCATTACATAATCAAACTAAGTATTGGAACTGACCAAACTGACATATCTTACTATTTCCAAGAAGATGACTTGAAGTATCAGTTTTACTGACAATTAAACACAACATAAATCCACATGAAATTAAGCCAACTATTGTTTGGTCCTCGTCTAGTTTAGTAAGAATTAACCAAGTATTTCTTTGTTCATTTATAACTAAGATGATTATATTATAGGGCCAATTTTGGAATTTGATCATTATTTGCAAGTTTCATTATGTAAAAAGTGGTGTTAATGTATAATCGTAGGAACTATATCCTTCTGAACAATTCTCTCTTTTTTACTAGTAACGTTACGCACGTCGTCTGCTATTATTATATCAATGTTTACATTTTGAGCTTTTTACAGTTTTCGGACTTAATACATACCTAACAGATTATCGTGAATCAGAAACTTAAAGAAAATGTGTATTCATGAAAGTATACAGGGAATTCCCATAAATAATAACTGTGGCTGCCGGACCAAGTTTCTCTGAGAATTAGTCCCACAATACAACGGCGGGTTTTACAGACCATACAAAATGGCGGAACGCCGAAAGCGTGGGCCTAGGAAAACACAGACAGATTCTGCCAAAAAAAGACGCAAACGTGAGTGGAATCGGCAAAATCCGAGTATTTCCTTAGGAAAGGAAATGATTCGTTGAAACTTAGCGAGAAAAGGAAAGGGAATAGACTCGAATTCCGATTTTGCCGGACGTCTATTGGATTGCTGGTTAGCGTTTAAACACTGTCAACTTTACCGATCTAAAATGTTATCGTTGTTTTGTTGTATGCATATTGCTACATTTTGAAATTAAATATTTAAATGTAAACTATGTTTATTTTGTTCAGTTATTACGCGAATATTCTGTTAATATGTTTAAATGAAGGCATTATTAGGTAAAGTTCACGTACAAAGTGTATGCTCAAACAACGGCCATGTGTGTAGTCTATGTATGCAGTGCACGTTGTTAGCCTCGTTCTCGGCTCCGTGACAAATCTCGCGATAAATATAAATGCGGCGAGTTATTTTTCGGCATAGCCGTATAATATTCTTTTAGCCCCGGATATGACGCGACAGGTGGCGTTACTGGTCAAGATGAAGTATGTGATTGGTCAATGTAGCGGTAAATGCAAAATGCAGATATGCAGTTAAAAACGAAACCAAGTTAAGAATGCAAGCTGAATAAGTGGATGTATCTTTTCAAATGACACATTATAAAATTATATTCCTGATTCAAATGCAGTCTTGTTACCACCAAAAATCATTCAAACTGATATAATTTTGTTATCCGTGCTGAAACGCATTAGTTCGTTGATTTATTTCATCATCAGTTTTACATTATAACCACCAGCATTAAAACTATGCCGTTTATCTTTTTAAAGATATTTCTTGTTATACACTGATGTCTCAAGGACTCCCCGGTCAAGCGTCTAGGCCAGTGGTCATTATAATGTTAGGAGAGGTTGAATGAGCATTAATACATGTGTGTAACTAGAATTTTAGGTTGTTTGGGAGTATGTGGCTTGAATGGATACTTAATATAAAATATATAATTATAGATACTAAAAGGTTTCTTATGTCGTTAATAATGTAATGTGCGAACAAGAGGAACTTTTTTATGAGATTGGATGTGAGACGCGATCTGATTGGTTGAGAGAGGTCATGTGATCTTGTGAGAAAGGTAAAAAAAAAAGGGGGGGGGGCGGGGGGGGGCTCGAAAGTCATACCCGCCATGCAATCTTGATAGCTTGCACTGCACCCGACACATCTTCTATATATAATAAAGGGAGCTAACTCTAAGATCTAGGTACGTTTATTTATATTCTAATCACATAGCATTTGTTATTGGTTTATTGCTACTAAAGTAAAAAGTAACGGTAATTCAAGTGTACTGGTATTTAGGGTCGAACGTTCCATTATAGTATTCAAAGACAAAAATGTTTCAACGTAAAGTAACTGTTACAGCTATTTATATTTTATTCGCTATATATATAGCAGTACATTATTGTCCCTTAACACACTGACTTATGACAGTATGAGAATGTGACATATGATGAGTGACACCACCTATGTACATGTGCTTATTAAGTGATTAAAACCGAATGGAACTGTTCCTATTGTGTTTGTCAGGTTTTTTTTATACTTCACTTATGACCATTGGAGAAGGAGAGGCTAGGCCTGTTACATAAATAAAAATAATACTTATCTGAATATTTAAGAACCCTACCCGGATGCGTGCAGGTGTGATAGGACAGATTACATACAAATCAATTCCGTGAATGTAAACAGTATAACAAACTATCCGAGTCACTACAAACTACAATACATCGTCGTACATTGATAGTTACATTGTATGTACTCTAAGGCCACAGCTGAATTAATGATTGATTACCTTAAAACCCGTCCAATTTACCAATGTGCAAGATACGGAAGTGACGAAATCGGCACATTTTTACCTTCACAATCTGGTTCAGACAGAAGCTTAACACTTGTTTTTAGTGTCAGTGATGATGTTAATGGTTAACATGACACGGTTGTTAGCCAATGAGGGCCATGGTAGGATTGTATATTTTTAATTAACGGTGACTTTTACGACAATGTACTGCCGTGACACTGCAAATCTAAGGTTTATTCCGAAATAGGGCTGATTTTTTTTATCAGCAATTTATATTTTAAGGAGAGCTACATCTAATTCTTGAAAACCAATCGCAATACATCATTCTTAAAAAGTACTCCCGACTATAACGAAAGTTCATACTGCACATGTAATTACAAATGTATACCATATACGGGAAGTGTCCACTTCGAAACTGAAGGGCCAATGGTCGTAGTACACATCACACCACTTTTATTGTGAAATTGTCATAATACATATGACGTCGCTCAAAGACTTAACACAGTGCTTTTAGATATAATGCTTCTAGCTGTCACAATACCTTAGATGTGACTCCTTGATATGTCACAATACCTTAAATGTGACTCCTTGACATGTCACAATACCTTGGATGTGACTCCTAGACCTGTCACAATACATTAGATGTGACTCCTTGACAAGTCACAATACCTTAAATGTGACTCCTTGACATGTCACAATACCTTAAATGTGACTCCTTGACATGTCACAATACCTTAAATGTGACTCCTTGACAAGTCACAATACCATAGGTGTGACTCCTTGACATGTCACAATACCTTAAAATGTGACTCCTTGACAAGTCACAATACCATAAATGTGACTCCTTGACATGTCACAATACCTTAGATGTGACTCCTTGACATGTCACAATCCCTTAGATGTGACTCCTTGACATGTCACAATACGTTAGATGTGACACCTAGGTCTGTCACAAAACGTTAGATGTGACACCTAGATCTGTCACAATACGTTAGATGTGACACCTAGATTTGTCACAATACCTTAGATATGACTCCTTGACCTGTCACAATACGTTAGATGTGACTCATTGACATGTCACAATACCTTGGATGTGACTCCTAGACCTGTCACAATACCTTGGATGTGACACCTATATCTGTCACAATACCTTGGATGTGACACCTAGATTTGTCACAATACCTTAGATATGACTCCTTGACATGTCACAATACGTTAGATGTGACACCTAGATCTGTCACAAAACGTTAGATGTGACACCTAGATCTGTCACAATACGTTAGATGTGACACCTAGATTTGTCACAATACCTTAGATATGACTCCTTGACCTGTCACAATACGTTAGATGTGACTCCTTGACCTGTCACAATACCTTGGATGTGACTCCTAGACCTGTCACAATACCTTGGATGTGACTCCTAGACCTGTCACAATACCTTAGATTTGACACCTAGATCTGTCACAATACCTTAAATGTGACTCCTTGACATGTCACAATACCTTAAATGTGACTCCTTGACATGTCACAATACCTTAGACGTGACACCTAGGTCTGTCACAAAACGTTAGACGTGACACCTAGACCTGTCACAATACCTTAAATGTGACTCCTTGACATGTCACAATACCTTAAATGTGACTCCTTGACCTGTCACAATACCTTGGATGTGACTCCTAGACCTGTCACAATACGTTAGATGTGACACCTAGACCGGTCACAATACCTTAGGTGCGACACCTAGACCTGTCACAATCCCTTAGATGTGACTCCTTGACATGTCACAATACGTTAGATGTGACACCTAGATCTGTCACAAAACGTTAGATGTGACACCTAGATCTGTCACAATACGTTAGATGTGACACCTAGATTTGTCACAATACCTTAGATATGACTCCTTGACCTGTCACAATACGTTAGATGTGACACCTAGATCTGTCACAATACCTTGGATGTGACTCCTTGACAAGTCACAATACCTTAAATGTGACTCCTTGACATGTCACAATACCTTAAATGTGACTCCTTGACATGTCACAATACCTTAAATGTGACTCCTTGACAAGTCACAATACCATAGGTGTGACTCCTTGACATGTCACAATACCTTAAAATGTGACTCCTTGACAAGTCACAATACCATAAATGTGACTCCTTGACATGTCACAATACCTTAGATGTGACTCCTTGACATGTCACAATCCCTTAGATGTGACTCCTTGACATGTCACAATACCTTGGATGTGACTCCTAGACCTGTCACAATACATTAGATGTGACTCCTTGACAAGTCACAATACCTTAAATGTGACTCCTTGACATGTCACAATACCTTAAATGTGACTCCTTGACATGTCACAATACCTTAAATGTGACTCCTTGACAAGTCACAATACCATAGGTGTGACTCCTTGACATGTCACAATACCTTAAAATGTGACTCCTTGACAAGTCACAATACCATAAATGTGACTCCTCGACATGTCACAATACCTTAGATGTGACTCCTTGACATGTCACAATCCCTTAGATGTGACTCCTTGACATGTCACAATACGTTAGATGTGACACCTAGGTCTGTCACAAAACGTTAGATGTGACACCTAGACCTGTCACAATACCTTGGATGTGACACCTATATCTGTCACAATACCTTGGATGTGACACCTAGATTTGTCACAATACCTTAGATATGACTCCTTGACCTGTCACAATACGTTAGATGTGACACCTAGATCTGTCACAATACCTTGGATGTGACACCTAGATCGGTCACAATACCTTAGGTGCGACACCTAGACCTGTCACAATACCTTAGATGTGACTCCTTGACATGTCACAATACGTTAGATGTGACACCTAGATCTGTCACAAAACGTTAGATGTGACACCTAGATCTGTCACAATACGTTAGATGTGACACCTAGATTTGTCACAATACCTTAGATATGACTCCTTGACCTGTCACAATACGTTAGATGTGACTCCTTGACCTGTCACAATACCTTGGATGTGACTCCTAGACCTGTCAATACCTTGGATGTGACTCCTAGACCTGTCACAATACCTTAGATTTGACACCTAGATCTGTCACAATACCTTAAATGTGACTCCTTGACATGTCACAATACCTTAAATGTGACTCCTTGACATGTCACAATACCTTAGACGTGACACCTAGGTCTGTCACAAAACGTTAGACGTGACACCTAGACCTGTCACAATACCTTAAATGTGACTCCTTGACATGTCACAATACCTTAAATGTGACTTCTTGACCTGTCACAATACCTTGGATGTGACTCCTAGACCTGTCACAATACGTTAGATGTGACACCTAGACCGGTCACAATACCTTAGGTGCGACACCTAGACCTGTCACAATACCTTAGATGTGACACCTAGACCTGTCACAATCCCTTAGATGTGACTCCTTGACATGTCACAATACGTTAGATGTGACACCTAGATCTGTCACAAAACGTTAGATGTGACACCTAGATCTGTCACAATACGTTAGATGTGACACCTAGATTTGTCACAATACCTTAGATATGACTCCTTGACCTGTCACAATACGTTAGATGTGACTCCTTGACCTGTCACAATACCTTGGATGTGACTTCTAGACCTGTCACAATACCTTGGATGTGACTCCTAGACCTGTCACAATACCTTAAATGTGACTCCTTGACATGTCACAATACCTTAAATGTGACTCCTTGACCTGTCACAATACCTTGGATGTGACTCCTAGACCTGTCACAATACGTTAGATGTGACTCCTAGATCTGTCACAAAACGTTAGATGTGACACATAGACCTGTCACAATACCTTGGATGTGACACCTAGATCGGTCACAATACCTTAGGTGCGACACCTAGACCTGTCACAATACCTTAGATGTGACTCCTAGACCTGTCACAATACGTTAGATGTGACTCCTAGATCTGTCACAAAACGTTAGATGTGACTCCTAGACCTGTCACAATACGTTAGATGTGACACCTAGACCTGTCACAATACCTTGGATGTGACACCTGTATCTGTCACAATACCTTAGGTGTGACTCCTTGACATGTCACAATACCTTGGATGTGACTCCTAGACCTGTCACAATACGTTAGATGTGACTCCTAGATCTGTCACAAAACGTTAGATGTGACTCCTAGACCTGTCACAATACGTTAGATGTGACACCTAGACCTGTCACAATACCTTAGACGTGACACCTAGACCTGTCACAATACCTTAGATGTGACTCCTTGACATGTCACAATACCTTGGATGTGACACCTGTATCTGTCACAATACCTTAGGTGCGACACCTAGACCTGTCACAATACCTTAGGTGTGACTCCTTGACCTGTCACAATACCTTGGATGTGACTCCTAGACCTGTCACAATACGTTAGATGTGACTCCTAGATCTGTCACAAAACGTTAGATGTGACTCCTAGACCTGTCACAATACGTTAGATGTGACACCTAGACCTGTCACAATACCTTAGACGTGACACCTAGACCTGTCACAATACCTTAGATGTGACTCCTTGACATGTCACAATACCTTAAATGTGACTCATTGACATGTCACAATACGTTGGATGTGACACCTAGATTTGTCACAATACCTTAGATATGACTCCTTGACCTGTCACAATACGTTAGATGTGACACCTATATCTGTCACAATACCTTGGATGTGACACCTAGATTTGTCACAAAACCTTAGATATGACTCCTTGACCTGTCACAATACCTTAGATGTGACTCATTGACATGTCACAATACGTTAGATGTGACACCTAGATCTGTCACAATACCTTGGATGTGACACTTAGACCTGTCACAATACCTTAGGTGCGACACCTAGACCTGTCACAATACCTTAGATGTGACTCCTTGACATGTCACAATACGTTAGATGTGACACCTAGATCTGTCACAAAACGTTAGATGTGACACCTAGATTTGTCACAATACCTTAGATATGACTCCTTGACCTGTCACAAAACGTTAGTTGTGACACCTAGACCTGTCACAATACGTTAGATGTGACTCCTTGACATGTCACAATACCTTAGATTTGACACCTATATCTGTCACAATACCTTGGATGTGACACCTAGACCTGTCACAATACCTTGGATGCGACACCTATATATATCACAAAGTGTTAAATATGACGCCTACACATATCACAAATAGCTAGATATGACACCTACACATGTCAAAATTCAATTTAGATGTGACTGCCTTACATGGCGCAATGCGATGAGTACGCTAAAGTGCATTTCTGATGAACAAGAAGAATTGCATATACTGATAACAAAACGTGTATGGCTGATGTTTTACGTTGGCGGTATGTGTCCCTAGACATTTTATAACTGGGGTCGCATTCTTCACTTGACGTCACTATAAATGTGAATAATCTGTCTAGAGGTTAGATTAGATGGCTCATGTGCCTGTTTTAGTCTGTACTTCAGAGAGGAAAAACATTTATTTTCTGAAATCATGTGCAGGTATGCATGTATCAGAAGAACTCGTGTGCTGGTGTTGTACCGAAGTTTATGTCGTGCCATGACGTCTGTCGTCGTCGTCGGCGTCGGCGTCGGCGGCGTCCGTCTGTCGTCGTCTGGTGTCAGCGTTTTCTCTTACAACTTGCCCCCATTAAGAAGAAACACATATATTCGATCTGTGGTATTTGTTTCAACTTACCTGACCCTGTTCTTCTTTCAAAGACTTCAGTCCAATAAAGAATAGGCACAGTGTCACGATGCTGGGCCAGTGGCATAGAGGAATAAAATGATCCTCAGGTTGTTCGGATGAATGACATCGACCAACTTTTAAGTTCATTGGTATCCAAAATGTTAATTTTTAAAGAACTATAACAATAACCAAGCGTTTCAGATGCATGGTATTGGGTAAGTAAGGTACTTCGATAAAGGACTACCGGTGTTACAAAATGTGCCTTAACCTTCTCTTAAGGTCACATGGATCAAACATGTACATATAGCGAAAAAAATTGCATGGTCCCTGTGAGTTCGTTATATCCAGGTTTTACTGTAAATCTTATTAAACGCCTTTTTCAATAACCGAGTTTCATGATACTAGGCATGTAGCACTATATATAATTGTTTTTCTTTATCAAGTCTTTCTTCCTCATCTCCTATATTTCCAGTAATGGTTGTGTCGGGTATAATGTGGAATTGTGGTAGGGTGGTCGGTATGCTACATGTATTTTCGTTGTCTTCCAAAAACTGGTCTGTGGTTGGGCATTTAAATTGTGTCGACTACTGCTATCCTGCTCCAGATTTTTAGCGACACTGTCTTTCCTTCCTGATGCCAACTATTCTTGTGTATCTGTTGACGATCTCTGGTCCTGTGTTATGTATCTGTTTACGACCTCTGGCCCTGTGTTATGTATCTGTTGACGATCTCTGGTCCTGTGTTATGTATCTGTTGACGATCTCTGGTCCTGTTTTGTGTATCTGTTTACGACCTCTGACCCTGTGTTATGTATCTGTTTACGACCTCTGACCCTGTGTTATGTATCTGTTGACGACCTCTGACCCTGTGTTTGTATATCCGTTGACGACCTCTGGCCCTGTTTTGTGTTTCTGTTGACGACCTCTGACCCTGTGTTATGTATCTGTTTACGACCTCTGACCCTGTGTTATGTATCTGTTGACGACCTCTGACCCTGTGTTTGTATATCCGTTGACGACCTCTGGCCCTGTTTTGTGTTTCTGTTGACGACCTCTGACCCTGTGTTATGTATCTGTAGACGACCTCTGGCCCTGTTTTGGGTATCTATTGACGACCTCTGGTCCTGTGTTTGTGTATCTATTGACGACCTCTGGCCCTCTGTTTGTGTATCTGTATACGACCTCTGGCCCTCTGTTTGTGTATCTGTTGACGACCTCTGGCCCTGTTTTGTGTATCTGTTGACGATCTCTGGTCCTGTGTTTATGTATCTGTTGACGACCTCTGGCCCTGTTTTATGTATCTGTTGACGACCTCTGGTCCTGTGTTATGTATCTGTTGACGACCTCTGGCCCTGTGTTATGTATCTGTTGACGACCTTAGGCCCTGTGTTATGTATCTGTTGACGACCTCTGGTCCTGTGTTTGTGTATCTGTTGACGACCTCTGGTCCTGTGCTATGTATCTGTTGACGATCTTTGGTCCTGTGTTATGTATCTGTATACGACCTCTGACCCTGTGTTATGTATCTGTTGACGACCTTAGGCCCTGTGTTATGTATCTGTTGACGACCTCTGGTCCTGTGTTTGTGTATCTGTTGACGACCTCTGGTCCTGTTTTGTGTATCTGTTGACGATCTCTGGCCCTGTGTTATGTATCTGTTGACGACCTCTGGCCCTGTGTTATGTATCTGTTGACGATCTCTGGTCCTGTGTTTGTGCATCTGTTGACGATCTCTGGTGCTGTGTTTGTGAATCTGTTGACGATCTCTGGTCCTGTGTTTGTGTATCTATTGACGACCTCTGGTCCTGTGTTATGTATCTGTTGACGACCTCTGGCCCTGTGTTATGTATCTGTTGACAATCTCTGGTCCTGTGTTTGTGAATCTGTTGACGATCTCTGGTCCTGTGTTTGTGAATCTGTTGACGATCTCTGGTCCTGTGTTATGTATCTGTTGACGACCTTAGGCCCTGTGTTTGTGTATCTGTTGACGACCTCTGGTCCTGTTTTGTGTATCTTGACGATCTCTGGTCCTGTTTTGTGTATCTGTTGACGACCTCTGGCCCTGTGTTATGTATCTGTTGACGACCTCTGGCCCTGTTTTGTGTATCTGTTGACGACCTCTGACCCTGTGTTATGTATCTATTGACGACCTCTGACCCTGTGTTATGTATCTGTTGACGACCTTAGGCCCTGTGTTATGTATCTGTTGACGACCTTAGGCCCTGTGTTTGTGAATCTGTTGACGACCTCTGGTCCTGTGTTATGTATCTGTTGACGACCTTAGGCCCTGTGTTTGTGAATCTGTTGACGACCTCTGGTCCTGTGTTATGTATCTGTTGACGACCTCTGGTCCTGTGTTTGTGAATCTGTTGACGATCTCTGGTCCTGTGTTATGTATCTGTTGACGATCTCTGGCCCTGTGTTATGTATCTATTGACGACCTCTGGTCCTGTGTTATGTATCTGTTGACGATCTCTGGCCCTGTGTTATGTATCTATTGACGACCTCTGGCCCTGTGTTATGTATCTGTTGACGACCTCTGGCCCTGTGTTTGTGACTCCGTTGCCGACCTCTGACCCTGTGCTATGTATCTGTTGACGATCTCTGGCCCTGTGTTATGTATCTGTTGACGACCTTAGGCCCCTGTGTTTGTGTATCTGTTGACGACCTTTGGCCCAGTGTTTGTGTATCTGTTGACGACCTCTGGTCCTGTGTGAGAAGACGAATTTAAGGTTTGTTTATTTTTTTCTTTTTGGGGCGAAAAGACGTAAATTCGAACAGACGAAAATAATGAACCCCAAAAGAAGAAATGTTAGTCGCTTATTTGCGTCAGTTTATTTCATGTTTTCGCGTATGATGTTTCGTCTTTTCGGGACGAAAGGCGAAATTTAAGTTTTGCTAATTTTCGTCCGAAAGGAAGAGAATTAAGATATTTGATTTTCGTCTTTTCGGGGCGTAAAGACGAAAGGACGAAATGGCACAAATCAGCCACCGTAGTATCTAGCTTTTAACTTGGTTAATCTTCTGTACTGTAATGTATCACAGAAGTCTATGTCCTTTTCCGTGGTCAGATCACAACATGGCGGAATTCCCTGATGAAGATATCCATGTTTTCAAATGCTATCGACTTATTTCTTCCCCATTTCATATTGTTTAAAGAGTGTATCTTTGAAGAGATACTTAGGCCTTTATTATCTCCGACAAATATCAGCTTTTTTTCCTCGAAGTCAGTAAATGTTGAAGTTCATTCTCTCGAAAGTATTTAAATACAAGTGAATTGTACATGAATGCCTTCTAGATGTGGACATATGATTATTGTTAAAGTATGTGATGTAGTCAGTGACATATTAGATTGGTGTCGAGAATAACTCTCCTCGTTTTATCAACACAGATACAGGTCCTACAAAATGTGCATACTATCCACGAATCTTATATCACCCATAAGTAGAAAAAGTCTTTCTTGAAATAACCAAAGACGTCTTTATAGCCGTGAAACGGAGCCAAAACTAGACATTTTGAAATCTGACGTCTTTATGAACAGTCTATCATTGATGGTCGATTTTAAATCGAATCTTCCGAGACTCGTGAAAATCTGCCATAGTTTTCCACACATGTACAACCACGTTCATAGTTAAAAAATAGTATAAATATCCCTGTATCAGTGACAAAATATGTAGAATGCAGAACTGGATATCATTTCTCAACATAGTACATTTTGTTTTTGTGTACTTATGGTCACAAGTCTGTGTTATTGTTTAGAAGAATGTATCTAACAATGGGACACGCTAGGGTGCCGATTTCGCTCCACATCTTTTATACATAAGATTATTTTCCGGTAAGGTATACATGGTACTCGTATATTATACCTTCGGCCATTTCCAATCTTGAATTTAAAGAAAGCTTTCAAGAGGACATTTTTGTTAAAAGAAAATGTTTATTTATAATCAACAGAGTTCACTTGCTGTAACATATACAGTACATGTATAGTATGCTAACCAAACGTGTACTCTAAGATCCAAGAAGTAGCGATCTATCTACATTCAATTGCTCTTGCCTTTTACACATTTCGAGTGCTAAATATACAAATGCCTGATTTTGATGATTTAAACATCTTATTGTCAATATAAACAGATTGTCTCTCTGCCTCTCCATGGAATGTGTCACATGACACGTCCGTATCTTAAACATTCTGCTGACGTAGTCCTTCTTCCCTCCTCTTATCGGCCTGCCTCCGGGCCCTGATGATGACAAAATCAAGCATCACTTCATCGTACCAACGGTTCAGTCGGCGAAACACACGCGCCATTCTTTCTCCCAGTCTTACCAGTACACAGGGTCGTTTGTTCAAGTTCACCCATTTACCGTTTACCAATATGGCACAGGGCTTGCATTGTGGTCTTGTGTATCCGGGGGAGGGGCGGTTTGTTGGTACCTTGGTCGGAACGCTAATGTGTGGTACCAAACACTTCAACATCGGGACTTTGGTGTGTTCACTACGTGCGACCCTATCTTCAACACTGATCACGGTATCATTAGACTGGTCCATTGTGAGTTCCACACCGGCAGGTGCTAGGTGTGTGCCTTTTTGTGTCAGGTCTGTCGAAAAATGCCCCATTGTACCTGTATAATCGAAATGTTTAAAACATTTAGAAAACAACAAAAACCAGCTTGACATTAGGTATCAATAATACATGTATAATTTTATCCAGAAGCCAAACTTATTTTTGTACAAACTTTTTTGACATTATTTTACAGTAGGAAAGCCCAGGAAAATTGATAAGAACATCAAAACACTTACATGTAGGCTTTGTTTGGTCCCTCAGGTCACCGTCAGATCTCGGACTTTGAGGACATAAGACATCTCCATATGATTGTTTCCCCTAAAAGGTATAGAGTTTTTCTTCACTTTTTTTTTTTTTTTTTTTAATAATTTACATGTTTCTGTTATTTCTATTAAATAGTTTGATTCAAATTACAGGCATGAAATAATAATTTGATTGTATTCTTTGGGAGGATCATAACACATTAACACTGTATCACTGAAGAATATGAACACAACCGTGTGGCCGCCTATCGAGTAGAGAAAAAAACCCAGATATACCAGCCTACCTGATATTGTCATCTCTGTGTGACATCCGCTATCTCCGTCTCCCTGTCATCTTATATCGACAAGAGAAAACACAGCCTACCTGATATTGTCGTCTCTCTGTAACATCATCAGCTATCTCCGTCTCCCTGTCATCTTGCATCGACAAGGGAAAATACAGCCTACCTGATATTGTCGTCTCTGTGTGACATCCGCTATCTCCGTCTCCCTGTCATCTTATATCGACAAGAGAAAACACAGCCTACCTGATATTGTCGTCTCTGTGTGACATCCGCTATCTCCGTCTCCCTGTCATCTTATATCGACAAGAGAAAACACAGCCTACCTGATATTGTCGTCTCTGTGTGACATCCGCTATCTCCGTCTCCCTGTTATCTTATATCGACAAGAGAAAATACAGCCTACCTGATATTGTCGTCTCTCTGTGACATCATCAGCTATCTCCGTCTCCCTGTCATCTTATATCGACAAGAGAAAATACAGCCTACCTGATATTGTCGTCTCTCTGTAACATCAGCTGTCTCCGTCTCCCTGTCATCTTATATCGACAAGAAAAAACACAGCCTACCTGATATTGTCGTCTCTCTGTCTCCGTCTCCCCTTTTAAACCGACCCCCCACATAGCGTCACCGTGATCTAAACGACTCTTCGATCCAGACATAATTAAGATTAATGTTGTACAAGTTTGTTGTATTATTACCACCAACAACAATAGAGAACAATCGAACGTCACGTGACTAGCAACATCTCGCTGTAAGTAACGTCACGCGGTAAGCAACGTCACGTGATTAGCAACGTCACGCGGAAACATCGTCATACATGTGAAAAGAACAATACAAAATGCTGACATAATTTAAGATCTGAACTGTTACTACATCGATGTATGTTTTACTAGTACATGTATATACTCGTTATGAATACAAGTTGGATGACAGATAAATTGATATCGCAAAATTGTAAACAATTTCATGTTTTCTTATTGTTTTTCTTTCTTCGCCGGCTAGACTCGATTAATTTCTCAGAAACACTTACGTTTTTATATTGTTTGATACAGATTCTATGTCTTATCGGCCATATCAGTGTCTAGGTAGCAGAAGATGTCCACGGAGACTCGGGTTCTTGTTGTAAGACAGGCTTTTGACATCAATGAGAAATCAGAAAACCAAAAATCAAGTAAACACACCAGAAAACCATGTCGATACTGGCTAGCTTTCTCCTTTATATATATATATTCATCACAGTACAACTACGACAGGAAATTCAAATCTTCATCTTCGGATCACTATTCGGATCATCAACACATAGTGCATATGATACATTCACTGATTGTGCTAATTATTTGATATATAAAATAGTAACACAATTGACAAAGAAAGACAACTTGATGACTCGTGCCATGACCACGCCTCGAACAATCTACGGCACTCAATCGCCAGCCAGAAATACCCACAGCTTATGCCGCTGCTCTTAAAAAAGAACGTTTCAATGGCGCAGTGATGTCGGTCCGATATCCTGACATGATCATAGAGGAAGTCATAAAGTTGTCTTCCTTCGTTAATAGTGTTACTATGGGTAACAGGTCGTTTCGGTAACAAGTCGTTTCGGGACTTTTTCGGAAGTCGTTTCGGGACATTCGGAAGTCGTTTCGGTAGAAGTTCGGGTCGTTTCGGTAGAAGTTCGGGTCGTTTCGGGAGATAATTTTCAAAAATTGTTATAACAACCCATGCCCGAGAAATAAAGTCTATACAGGTTGATTTCATTACTTTGATAGCATATACATGTATAAAGCATTAAGAAAGTAATAGTTAACAAATAATCAAAGAAATGAATAGTTACTATTTTGATGTTTAATTCCTTGATATTGTGTATTTATTCCTTGATATTGTGTATTTATCTTTTTATTATTTTATTATTGAAGCTGCACCCGTAGATAATTGATACATTATTAATCAATGATTACTGCTGATTTTGAAAACAATTGTATCATTAATACAAACAATGTTTTCTTAGTCGGCGCTGATTGATGTGTGCTTTACGTACGACGGTGGAGTGACGCGACCCTGGTAAGAAAACATAATTAATTAATTACTTACGGGCGCATACCAGCTGATTATTACACTAATTGGGGCGACTCTTGTAAGAAAACATAATTATACCTAGTTAATTAATTTTATACATGCGTATACCTACATGTACCGATCATTACACTAATGAATTGGAGCAACTCTCGTAAGAAAACATAATTAATTGTTACTCCATGGATGAGGAAAAACATTAACAATGGGTATATTAAATACTGTCACCAATTGGCACCTATCAATTGAATCTCTCAACATGTCTTCATCGGATCTTTGCGTCGCGTGTACGAAACCCGTTCGTCCTCGACAGGAGGGTCTTGAGTGTGACAAGTGCTCCAGATGGCAACATAGAACGTGCAATTCAGGTGAGTGTTGTGAAAAAAATTGTTACATGTTTAGAATTTAAAATGCGATTACAGGGGCCTTTCCTATGGAAATTAAACAAGACAAATTGTTGATATTCTAATAGTCTGTATTGACATATTTTATTACATTATTTTAATATCATAACACAGGTTTTATTGCTATTTCTTAGATACCATTTCTTATTTTGAAAGAAAGTACGGCAACAGTTTTTTTTATAATGTAAAAAGCATTAAACATAGGCTTTATGACATTTTCTTAGAAAACATACTTATATTGAAAGAAAGTTAACAAGAAAGTATGTATATAAATGCCGAAATTTTTTTTTTTTAAATTCTCCGGGCCCATGTAAAGTATTTGTTCTCATTGCTGTATGCTTATATTTGTGTATATGTTTATATGAATAATTGATGTTGTATATTTGATACTAGCTGTGAGGTGTCTTGAATCAGATAGATAAAATATATACATGTAGTTTACGGCAAAATAGTTAAGGTTATAGGTATAGAATTACGAGAAGATAGAGAAAATATATACATGTAGTTTACGATAAGATAGAAAATATTTTACATAAATAAGAATTACGGAAAGATAGAGAAAATATATACATGTAGTTTACGCTAAGATAGAAAATATTTTACATATATAAGAATTACGAAAAGATAGAGAAAATATATACATGTAGTTTACGGCAAAATAGTTAAGGTTATAGGTATAGAATTATGGAAAGATAGAGAAAATATATACAGACTGCCTACAACGAGAGAGGAGATGTGTACGATTTCATTCGGCAAGTGATGTGTCTCCCGTTCCTTCCATCAGAACAGATTGTGGAGACTTTCATGAGGCTGGATGACCGCGTCACATCACCGGCATTAGCATCCCTGATGGATTATATCGACAGAACATGGATTCGAAGCAGGTGCGTTAAAATAAGGGGTTGGAAGAAATAACTATTTGTATAATGTAACATATATATATTAGTTTTGAAATCATATTTTTTCGAAAATAGCATACAGTGTAATCCGATATTATTTTACTATAAAGTAAAACCTAAAAACGATGTTATTATTTAGTCGCATTACTAATTCATTCTTTGTTTCTCTACAGAACTTTCCCCGTCAGCTCGTGGTCCATTTTCATGTCGGCTATTAGAACCAACAACGACGTAGAAGGGTGGCACAACAGGTTGAATTCCCGAGTCAACATCAGGGGTCCCGTTCCATTTTATCTGTTGTTGCAGGAGCTCTTCAGGGAAGCCACCGCGATCCCCCTTCAATCAAAGATGGTTTGCGAGAACAAGCTCGCAAGATACCAGCGCAAGAAAACACGGGACATTCAGAGGGAAGTCTTTCGTTTGTGGGGACAGTATACAGATGGTGAGGTTTCAACCTCCCAGCTGATGCGGAGGATAGGACGTTTGTTACATTGAAAGTGTGTTTATGTAGATGAACTGTAGTGTTGTGTTGTGTAGTGCTATGTGTTGTGCTGATGTAGTGCTATAGTTGTTTATAGATATGTATATAGTTTGTAGTGCTGAATGAACATTTTGTTAGTTTATTTCCAGGATGGTCCAATCATGCAATGTTAATTTATGTAGCGCTTATGTAGTTCTCTCGTAGTTTTGTTCATAGATATGTTTATAGATTGTAGTGTTAATAGATATCATGAATTAAAATAAAAAAAAAAAAAAAAAAAATTAATAATAAAAAAAAGCAAAAAAAAAAAAAAAAAATATGGGGCTTCAGAAAAGCAGGGTCCACGTCCCGAGTCCTGGGTACACAGATATACATGTATATTATATATTAATTTATTGTGTAGCGAATGCTTTTCAACAGCATGTCATATAATATATGCATTTATGTGGTAACTTGTTTTTATTATTAATTGATTTATATTATATAATTTCATTTTACATCATTGTTATTTTTATGAACTTATAATAAAATTATTGTTTGTTACACTGATATTTTTACACTGTTATATTTGCTTGTTATTAATGATAATAAAAACATTACATGTGCGTTGTGGTTTTGTGCTGATTTTCCATAATATTCTCATGTAGTTTTATGCAGCTTCGGGTCAAAAGTCTTTCCGTAACATTACAGAAATATTTCCTAGAGAAAAAAAAAGAATATATTAGCCTACCAAATGGATGTTAACTACGCAGACTTTTGACCCGTGGCACGTGGCAGAGTTCATCACAACCCGGAAGAAAAAACGTAGTAAGGGACATAACCCTAACTATCGTAAAGAAACATACAGATGTTGAACCAAACAACAGAACTGCAATTAATACAATTATGATAGAATATAAATTATTTTAGAAGTCTACCGAAACGTCCTATCAATGTCCCGAAATATCTTGAGAATGTACCGAAACGACTCGATACGACTTCGAGTCGTTTCGGTAGTCCCGAAACGACTTGTTACCGAAACGACTTGTTACCGAAACGACTAGCATTCTTACTATGTTATATATCAAATAATTAGCAAAATGTCGTAGTTGTACTGTGATGAATATTTATAATATGTGTAAATTCGCATCCCAGGTAGTCATATCATCTAATAGACGACTCCCCTATGGTTATGTCAGGATATCGGGCCGACTATCACCTGCGCCATTCAAACGTTCTTTTTTGGGAGCAGTGGTTTAAGATGCGGGTATTTCTGGCTAGGCGATCAGATGCCGTATATCGTGAGTTCGAGTCCCGGTCAGGGCACGACTTCCTCCGTCAATTGTGTTGCTATGTCATCTATGACAGATGTTTAGTTGGCCTGTCTTGCATTTCTCAAAGTTCGAAAATAGGCCTCTCTAATGACGTAGACAAAAGGTAATTTCGTATGTAGAATAGCGCTTAGTGTGACAAATACATTTCTTATAATAAATTTGTAGTGTCATAACTTGTTAAGTATTTTTTGGTGGCTCATGTGACTAAATTTTTTTTTTTATATTTCTTTTATTTTTTAAACATTTTGCATGATAAACATCAAACAGGTTACATTTCACAAGTACATTTATATAATTACTTGCTCACAAATTTTCTTCATTCTCTCATTTGAACAGTTTAACTGATCACACTAATACTTACGTTAGATCCAACCCACCTTACATTCACACTCGCATACAACATGAAGACATACAGAATCAGACAAAGCACAAAGAAACAGCAGAACAAAAATATAACACATATAAAAGAGCTATAGTAAAGAAAGAGACAGAAAAGGGGGGGGGGGGGGGGGGGGGGGGGGTGATGGTGATGGAAAAGATAGAGAAGATAGGAGATAGGGGGATATTAGGGTGAGAGGTGGTCAGACTTTTGGTTTATATATAAAAAATATTAAATTTAACGTTTTTGATCAGGCAAGTTCAACAAGTTTTAACCATTTTTTCCATTCATTATTTAAAACATTGAGGCACTGTTCACCTTTTCCCTGAGCAATATACTTTTGGACTTTGTAATAATCTTTTATCAAATTTACCAATGCCATAACATTTAATGATTTATGAGCGCACCTGGTTTGGTACAGGTATTGTTTAAAAATTAAAATAATTTCATTATCAACTTTATTATAAATGCCTTTATGTTCAAATAATCCAAAAATCATAGCTTGTTTATTAATTGCAAAAGGAATAGTAATGATCTCTAAAAGTGATTCAAAAGTGAACAAAAATTGTTGAACTTCATTACATTCCCATAAAATATGGGTGATTGTCTCCCTGTCACCATTACAGAATGTACAGTTAGGATTATTTGTTAGGCCAATCTTGTAAATAAAAGCATTAGTGGTTAATATGTGATGATTTATTCTAAACTGTAGCCATTGTAGTTTTGTATTTTTTGTTATTCTAAATGGGAGAGAGTATATCTTTTTCCATGCATCATTATTAAAATCAAATATATTTCCCCACTTATTTTGAGCTAAAACAATGTTTTCTTGTTTTATAAGTAGTTTGTAAAAATCTTGAGACCCCTTTTTCTGTTTAAAAATAATTTCTAAATCTAAAGGGATGATCGGGTATTGTGGGGTTCTATTTAGGATAGGATAGTTATTAAGGAACTCTTTTATGCTTCTAATTACTCCATGATATTGTAAATAGTTAGCTATGTTCCCATATATATTGCAAAATTCTTCAAATGAAAAGAAAGAACCATCACTTTTATCCTTAATTAGGTCATTAATTATTATTATTCCTTTCTTAAACCAGTTTGGAAAAAAGATTACTTTTTTACCCACAATTATATTTTTATTATACCATAACGGTGATTTAAGAATAGAATAACCATCTTTCTTATATATTTCTTCTCTTACTCTAAGATTATTCCAGGCTTTAAAAACATCCACCCAAAACACATTTTTACAACAAGTCAATATTTTGTCAAGATATTTCCTTCCAGAAACAGCCAAAAGGTTAAGGTTTATTCGGGTCTTAAGAATTTCTAACCATTTCCCTTTTGAATTGAAAATCCTTCTTATCCATCCTATCTTTAAAGACTCAATAAAAGCTATCAAATTAACCATTTTAAGGCCACCATCACTATAATTTTGAATAATTACATCCCTCTTTACTTTATCTGTTTTACTGTTCCATAGAAAATTAAACAGAAGTGAATTCAGTTCTTTTATAAACTTTCCATCTGGATTTGGTAGGGAAATAAACAAATGATTTAACTGTGATATTAATAGTGATTTAATTATTGTGATTCTTCCTATTGGAGTAAGTAACCTTTTACTCCAACTCTTAATTATTGATTTCATCTTAGTAAGTTTTTTATCAAAATTCATTCTAGGTATTTTATGTAAATCTACATGAAATTCAATCCCAAGAAGGGTAAATCTATCTACTCCCCATTTAAAATTCAACTCTGGTAGAAAAATGTCATTACTGTATTTTTTGCTGCCTATCCAAACAACTTGTGTTTTACCTGTATTGACTTTTAGACCTGAAATTTTTGCAAAAAAATCCAATTCCTCAATTGATTTCTTCATTGATTTCTCGGTTCCATCTAGTATTAGTGAAGTGTCATCTGCATATTGAGAGTTTAAAATAGGGCAGTTATTAACATTTATACCATTTATATCTTTGTTATTTCGGATTCGTATTGCCAGAATCTCTACACACATTATAAATAAATATGGGGCGATCGGGTCGCCTTGGCGACAGCCTCGCTTGATATTGAAGAAAGATGACAAATTACCTCCTTGATTAATGGCAGAATTACTGTTATAATGTAATATTTTAACCCATTTTCTTATATCATTACCAAAACCGAAATATTTCAAAACATTATCAATAAATTTCCAAGACACAGAATCAAAAGCCTTCTCAAAATCTATAAGCAAAAGCATACCAGGTATATTATTTTCTTCTGTATATTGCATGATGTCATAAATAAGTCTAGTATTTTCTCCAAGATAACGACCTGATAGAAAGCCAGTCTGATCCGAGTTAATTAGTTTATCTAAGACTGATTTAAATCTACTTGTAATTGATCCAGAGGCAATTTTATAAACAATATTTAGAAGGGATATCGGTCGCCAGTTTTTTATGAAATATTTAGATTTATTCTGTTTAGGAATACAAGTAATAATGCCCTGTCGTTGGGTAATGGATAATTGGCCATTTACAAAACCAAAATTTATAGACCGTACAATAAAATTACCTATCTTTTTCCAAAAACATTTAAAAAACTCTGAGGTAAAGCCATCAGACCCAGGACTCTTATTATTTTTCATATTTTTAAGAGTTACAGAAGCTTCTTTTAAAGATATCATACCCTCTAGACCCAAAGCTTCCTCTCTATCTAATTTAGGAACATCAAACTCATCAAGAAATTCATCAATATTTACTTCATTGGTGTTACTATCTATTCCATATAAATTTTCATAAAAAGTTTTTACCTCAGTCAAAATATCTTCCTGTTTTGTTATTATTTCCCCATTATTTTGCTGTAATTTTGGAATTATCTTCGATGTAAAGTTTCTATTTTCTAAATTACAAAAATAATTAGTGGGTTTTTCCCCTTCCTCAGTCCATTGAGCCTTAGCTCTCACTATACTGCCCTTAATTCTATGTGACCTTATATCTTCCAATTCTTTTTTTTTCAGATTTAAAACTTCAATGTCAACATTATTTTGACTTTCTAACAATTGCACTTCATGTAGGAGTTTTTTTTCTCTTAGTCGACTTTGTTTCTTTTTAAAAGATGAGTAGGAAATAGTTTTGCCTCTGATTTCCATTAAAAGAGTTTCTAGGAATAGCTGATCATTTATAAAAAATTGCAAACATGAATCAGGGATATCAGTTATCCTTTCAGGATTGTAAACTGGAAGACTATATTGCATTTTGATTTGTTCAATAGTGTCATTTATAATTTCAAGATAGTTTTGATCATGCAACAATGAATTATTGAATTTCCATAAGCCTTTACCTTTTTTAAATTCATTAAATTCTAAAGTTATTTTTGGGAAGGAATGATCAGATCTATATCCTGGATCTATGGCTGAATCAGAGATACTTGGTAGAAGGTTTACAGATACTAAAAAGAAATCTAATCGTGCTTGTTTTATTGGTCTACTCTTTCTCCATGTGTATCTTGAGGTATTAGGATGTTGCTCTCTATACACATCAACTAAATTCAAATTCTCTATAACTTCTAACATCTTTTCCCTAGCTTTTGGATTATTTACCCGTTTATAATTTTTATCATAATCTATGTCAGGGTCAATCACTAAGTTAAAATCTCCACAAATTATACAATTCTGATTATTAAAGTCTGAGATAGTTTCCGAGATCTTATCAAAAAAGGAAGGAGTGTCCAAATTTGGACCATATAGAGTGATTAATGTGGTTTTATTACCTTCAATTTCTAAATCCAATGCTAAAAAGTTGCCTGTCAAATCTTTTTTTTCTTTAAAAATCTTCACATCAAAGTTATTATTTATCAGCACTGCAGTCCCTCTTGCATTAGATTTAAAAGAGCTAAAATAACATTTATACCCCCATTCTGATTGAATTATATTTTCCATTTCATCTGTAAAGTGTGTGTCCTGAAGACAGTAAATATTGTAACTTTTGTCCCTTAAGTATGAAAAAACATCCTTCCTTTTTAATTTGTCCCCAAGCCCCTGACAATTTGCTGTTAATATCTTAATTCCTTCCATAAAAGTTATAAGAAAGTAACTCTAATCTCCCTAAATGGATTGATAAAATCAAAACTATTGCATGAAGAAATAATATTGTCAACTTGGACAATCGGTAACATGGATACACTAAAGTATTTTCTACATGTCTAGATATTACATTTAGAGGACTACGTGGATCAGATAACGTGTTTGAATCCTGCAAGTATGCGGCGTACATACATGTATCTGGAGTATCATATTGAAATGCCTGACCTGATAGAACAGAAGAAAGGAAAGAAAGGGAATTTAAACGAGACACAATAAGTACAAAAACATACAACATAGAAAAAAACATACAAACAAACGGGAAACGTAAAATCATTGAAATAGGTCAAAAAGACTTACCACCAGCCAAACAAACTTGCACACTCACTCAGTCCCTCATGTACATGTACTGTCATACTCTCACAGAAAAAAAAATCCAGATCAAACAACAATCCATCGGTTGCCGGCAACTAATCTGTTTCGACCAGGTTCTTTTACGTCATACAGACTATGGTGTGAGTAAAACAAGAGTCCAGCTGACCGGGACCGCACCGGAAACCATAATGCATCAATATAAATATTGACTTAAGATCCGGTTTACATGTATGCAAACTATCATTATAGAGATTATCGGGTAAGTACATTTTCAAGTACAGTAAATCAATGCTGTATCTGCTCATATTTTTTATGCCTGAATTTAATCACACTAAGCTTCATTTTCTTTGTACGTTATTATTAATTAGGCCATAATATATGTCAATGATTAGGCTAATATCCAAGTACATAAGGTTAAAACATTAATTATACTTAAAATATTGGACAAAGCATACCAAGATCTGGACCAAGGATAACCAAACAGCACACATATACTCTTTAATTGATAGACTCGTATTACTATTTGGTAATACAGTTAAAGAACTGTATAAACATCATATATATATAAAAATCATCATTATTGCCAACATAAATCACCCAAAAGAAAACTAAATGCCTATATACATGGATGTTACATTCCTTAATAAATGAAAACATCTCTATATATGTAAATGTACTTATACATGTATAAGATATTACTTTAAGGTATTATACTATCGGATATTACTTTAGTTTACAACTCAGCTATATACATGTATATATATATATCAAATTATTATTGGAAGGAGTTGCACTCTCTTCAAGATTATATACCAATTACTATCTTTATTTTGTACGAAGATAGATACATGCCCTAAATAACGTAAGTAGATTCACATGTACATAATTGTGAAGTTACCATAGATCCATACAGTACAGCTAAGGAGTAAAAAAGAAAAATAATGGGCTAAAGAAAACCCCTAAAAAATGCCACCATAATTTTACTATTTTATCGGACTGAGAAGAGTATACATACTTGCATTAACTAGTATAAGTATTAATCCAGTTTCGACTCGCATTCATGAATAGCCTCAACACTTCACTATATATAAGTACATTTTAGGAGTAAAACTAACTCTCCTCTGTGTTGAACATAATACTGAAGCTATATTAATTTGAACTACCCAGAATATTAAAATAATTCTTTATATAGATTACATATTTTTGTAAAACATATATGTAAATGCATGCATATCTTAATCTATATTTATGTATTTTATGAGTCAAAAGTTTTACAGAGTTCACTTGTCCTTGAAAGATTGCACAACGGAAATATTAAAAGCTCCTTGGGAAGTTTCTGTCATTTGTCAAGAACTCCTCAGTCAGTTCTGTTGTGTAGAGAAGTTGTCTCTTTTTACCATTTTTCAGCAATGCAAAAAGTTTACCCTCCATACTCCAGGATTTCTCAACACAAGGTAACTCATAGGCCAATTTCAGTCTTTGTTGGTTAATCCTAGTGAGGTCCTCTGTGATGACAATTCCTGACTTTTTGAGAATTTTTCGGTTCCTGATAATCTCCATTTTCTTCCTTCTATGTGTAAATTTACATATCAGATTTCTCGGTCTTTGTCCAGTATACGGTCCAAGTCTGTGAGCCGTATCAATATCAGCCTCAGTAATTGGCACCTTCAATTTGTTTTTCACAAAATTAACTATCTTTTCTACACTCTGTTCTACAGTTTCATTTCTGTTTTTATCCTCAAGACCAATTATTCTAATAGAATTTTTTCGCCCTTGTTGTTCAATATCATTGTCAACCCACTCTTGTTTTCTTTGATTTTCCTTTAGGTCAATAACTTGTTGCTCCAACAGGGTCACTTTCTTATTAAGAACATCATTTCTTAGCTCTAAGTCCATCACTCTACTTTCAAGCCTTTCAACAAGATCTCTATTTTCAGCTTTCATCTCATCACCGAGTGCCCTTATCTGAGATCTCATGTCATCTTTAAGTGAGGCTAACACTACGCAGATTTCATCTAGTCTTTCATCAGTTGATAGTTTTCCGGATTTTAAATTAGCATCACTCAATCTGGGGTTATTATTTTTAGCAGTTTTTCCACTTGTACTACCACTCCTTAGATTACTAGCAGCCATGTTGGAAGTAGACAATAACTGAGGTAGAGTTCTCTTCAATATAAATATCAACTGGTCAGTATGTATGATACAGGAGAGAGTCACTTATGACTCCAAATCAAAACATATGTAAGAATGGCTGGTTTGACCGGTGTACCTAATGAGTGACCAGGGAGTGTCCAGGGACATTTTGCACGCCCAGGAATTCGTTAATGAAGATTTTTTAATAATTTTTTCTGTAACATACTTATGAGACCATTATCTAACACCATGCAAAATTTCACTTCGATCGAATGATTACATAATATGGAAATGCACCTCTGAAGTTGCAGTGCAGCGTGCACTCGGGTGTCGGGCGCGCCCAGGAATTCGTTAATGAAGATTTTTAAAAAAAAAATTCTGTAACATATTAATAACATCATTATCTAACACCATGCAAAATTTCACTGCGATCAAATGATTTTATAATACGGAAATGCACC
Organism: Pecten maximus; assembly: GCF_902652985.1. Lineage (NCBI taxonomy): Eukaryota > Metazoa > Mollusca > Bivalvia > Pectinida > Pectinidae > Pecten > Pecten maximus. Next base: position 21,446,494 of record NC_047015.1, read on the forward strand.
ACTGAAGGTGCATTAAAGCGTGCATTTGAGTGTCCGGGGCGTATTTGACACGCCCAGGAAGCCGTTATTGAAGATTTTTTTATTTTTTTTTCGGTAACATACAGATTATACCTATATCTAACATCGTGTAAAATTTCACTTCGATCAGACGATCGCATAATACTAAATTTTGCCATTAAATCTTACGAAGTTACGATGAAGATGGCCTGTATTACGGCTGCGCTCGGCACATGTGTACCAGGGAGGTTTGTACAAGCCCAGGAAGTCGTTGATTTATATTTCTTGATTATTTTTTCTGTAACATACAGATTATACTTTTATCTAACATCGTGCAAAATTTCACTTCAATCAGACGAGTGCATAATACTAATTTTTACCATTAAATCTTCCGAAGTTACATGGAAGTTGCCCTGTATTACGGCTGCGGTTGGCACATGAGTGTCCAGGGAGGTTTTTACACGCCCAGGAAGCCGTTAATTTATATTTCTTTATTATTTTTTCTGTAACATACATATTATATATTTATCTAACACCATGCAAAATTTCACTTCGATCGGACGAGTGTATATTATTGTATTTTGTTACTGAATCCAGCCTTAGGTGATCACTTCATTGTCCAGGCCATTTTATATCTACCTGTGATCTGACAAATTAATCCCGTAGCGCCGCCCACCTGCGGTGTGACCGGTAATTGTATTGGTTTACATAACAACTTCACATGTCCCTGTTAATTGATATATAACATATTGCAACCCGGAATAAAATACAAATAAAAACTTACTATTTCATCAGTTACGATTATTCCTTCAGTTACAGTTTCAGTTCTGTAATTAGAACGTTTAATAACATCGTAAACTTTGAGTTCTAAAATAAATACGAAAATCATACATTCCAAGTTAAATACTAACATTATTTTTTTACAATATAAATAGTTTTATTGAGTGACAAACCCGCGTGTTCGGCTAATCTAGCTAGACACTCGCTAGATAACGTACAATCAGAGGCAAACATATATTGTTTTAGTATTCTAGTACAATTAACGACTTAAAAATAAATATAGCAATTATTTATCAATCTCCTGCAAATGAAATAGAATATAACGCATTATGACAGAATTGATTGTAACGTTATAACTCCGTTGCCATACCTGATAAATGTATTAAAATCGGCTATGGACTTATTTAACATGCCCGTATTCTGGTTCGCCCAATAGGAGAAAGTCGGAGGTTTGATTTTTGCGGAAAGGTTATAACAATGTAAATTGTAAATAGAAAAACAACCAAGGACCTTTAGGGTCGTTCAAGGATTACCACACATATAATCAGGAGAATTAATTTTAAAATTTGCTCTGAAAAGGTCATAGTTAAGAGAGCTAGCACGGTTCTTCAAACGGCTATGCAGTATTTTTAACATGCGGGAGCCACACACCAAGATGCCTTTATTATTGGACACTTCCTAGGTATATTTCTTTTAATGAACTTCTAAGTAGACGAATCCTTTAATATCTGGATCGTTCCAGTTTGATGGACGACGGAAAGAAGGAAATACGCATATTTTCTAATCGAAAGTTAGGTTGTCTCAGATGATGGGAATCTAAAATATTACGGATTTCTGCTAATCTTTCTGGCATGATGTCACAAAGAATATTTATATCTATACCATTTTTGGTAGAGAAGAATAAAGACATTCTCTGCGTTTCTTCTATAAATCGGCAAAAGTTCCAGCCTATCACAAGGAGACTTAACACGAACACACCGCAGCCTCCCAAAACACACATACGCACTCACCACACGCATGTATGTCGCACGCACGGGAGGCTGTCCTTAAATGACCTTAGCTGTTAATAGGACGTTAAACAAAATAAATCAAACCAAATTATGTACACGTCTCTAATATGTCAATTGTGGAATTCTAAATCTGAAACCTGAAATAAAATACTTATAAAAACGTATTATTTCATCAAAACCATGAATACATTCTTACAATTTCGAAGTGATCAATAAATGCATTAATATTTTATAAAACAATAATTGACCGAGTCAAGTGAAAAAGATCATCTATCGGTAACTCCGCCCACCTGCGGTGTAGTCTAATTGGATTAGTTTATATAACTTTGGCGCCTGTCTAGCTGTCAACTAACCCGCGTCTCCGCCTCACTTGTGTTCAATGGAAGACGAGTGACAGGTGACGAAAGCCATCAGTAGGCGGAGTCACGTAACTAACAAATTAGGTGTCGTGCTGTTTGTCCCTCACCATCAGTTTGCTTATTTCTATTCTAATATAAAAAGAATATTTTGTTGCTACCAGAAAAATGAAAAAATAAAGTCATTTTATTACCAAATGTAATTTTCTGCATCTTGTACTGCTGCAACAACACGTGTACAAAAATGACCGTTTGTTGCCCGAGTGAATAATCATCAATTACTGTTATTGATGACTACGTAATACCACCAATTGGCTTTTTGAAGTGTAAGTTCTATCGATTTAAGTTGTGCATTTTCGCGATTTTTTTAACACATTTCGTTAAGGGGTCGGCTTTGAAAAGGGCCGTTTTTAGAGGTACTGATCGTTTATTGTCGGAACAATGTGGTAGGGTAGGGTTTATCTAGATCCCAAGAAGATGGTTCTAATCACACTAGGTATCAGCCCAATATGGTCGGATAAAAAATAAAATCAGTGGCCTTTTTATTTTGGATATAAGGGACTTAAGATTTTTAATTGATCTGTCCTTGGTTAAACAAATGTAGGAGTATAGTATGTCCCTGCATGTACAAACTTGTACACATTTATCTTCCCGAAATGGCACGAATTATCACCTTTTATTTCAGTTAAAATCCATCGACCGTTTTTTCTATTATTTGATACGAATCTCGTATCATGATTCACAATTTGGTTGCAGACTCTAACTTTGAAATACTGCAATACATTTTGACAGATTATAATATTTTTTACACGCGGACTCCTCTGTACACTCCATGTAAAACATTTATTTCATGCAGTTTTCGATGCCATTTCACATTCTTATCCCATATGCACGTTCTTTTTATCATTATATCAACAAGTTTTTATCAGTATTTCATTTCGAGTTTCAAACTTTGAAATAGATTTTGAAGAACTGTTTATTGGATATAGGACAGTTTCCAATGCCAGTTGACTGTTTTATTTGTATTTCATTTCAGATTTCAAACTCTCTAATTTATATGATTATAATATACACGCATTTCAAAAGAATCATATGTTAGATATGATTTTTTTTCTTCCTTTAATTTCTCTTAAAAGTCTGTTGTCTAATACCTTTATTTAATACATTACTGTATCATTTTCTATGTTATACTACTTGTACTTATACTTCCTTGCTGTGTTAACAATCAATGTTTGAAATGAGAAAAACAATAAAGAATATACTTACACGAAAGAAACATCGACATATGTGTACATGTATTTGTTTTAATTTACTTGTATACTTTAATTCTTACGACGTTTCTTTGAAACAGAATCCCATTTTTTAGGCAAATATATCTTTTATAACCAAGAACATCAAAAACTTTATAATCATGACAAAACAGTGAATGCTGACTTTCTAAATTACTGTTATAATTCTAAATTTCATTTCTTAATGACAAAGGAGGAAGTACAGCCGGTTTTAGCTAGCACAATATTTAACTTTTAAAGAAGAGACAGGACAGGAAAAAGGGTAAGAAATGCCAAGACAACTGCCAAAAAAATAAAAGTTTAGGATACTCTAAAAGTAAAATTTGTTTTTTTTCAAAAGGTTTCATACAAAGTTTAAACACTCTAAAGGGAATATTGCAATAGAAAAAATATATACAAAATAAATTGATTGTAAGCTCTTATAAGATTTGTAATTATACTGTTAAAAGAAATAATGCTGCATATTAAAAACAAAAATCACACTGTACATAGCATTATTATCAGGCAATCCTGTCAGAATTTTTCACATCAGAATAGTTTTACAGCAGTTTATTAAAAAATGTAATTATATAAATATCCAATTGAACAATTTATCAATAACTAAGTAACTAACAACAACAAAAATTAACTAAAAGTCTAAAACAGTTAGTATATATAACTCATGTAAAGGCATTCAATAAATAAATATCATAAAAAATAATACATTAATAAAGATGAATAGATCATGACTTACAATAATTACTATGCAAATTAAAATGCATGAATTGGTTAAGATATTAAGTTATTATCAAACATTTAATAAATAAATATCATAAAAAATAATACATGAATATAGATGAATACATTGTTACAACAATAACTATTATGCAAAGTACAATGCAGAAATTGGTTAAGATATTAAATCATCATCAAACATTGTGACATTATTCAGTAAAAAATACACATAATATAAGTTTTATAATAAATTACATCTTCATCTATAATCAAATAATGTTTTAATGCAAAGTGAGGAAATTATTCCAAATAGTATATTCTGATTTTATACTTGAAAAACTTTATCATAAACAATATCTTAGTGTTAAGAAATAAAATAAAATTATGGAGAGTCAAAAAAATAAAGTGAATGTGTTACATATAGCCAATATATTAGTTATACTCATTTTAAAATAAATAAATAATGGACTCTTTGTAGAACCGCGTCCTCATCGCAGTCTGGTAACATTCTTATTTTAACAATAGAGTTACTTCCCTTCCAATCTTTGGAGTACACTACTTCGTAAGATTTAACGGTAAAATTTAGTATTATGCACACGTCCGATCGCAATGACATTTTGCATGGTGTTAGATAAAGGTATAATCTGTATGTTACAGAAATAATAATAAAAAAATATAAATCGACGACTTCCTGGGCGTGAAAAATACGCCCTGGACACTCACGTGCTGACCGCAGCCGAAATACAGGGCAATTTCATCGTAACTTCGTAAGATTAATGGTAAAATTTAGTATTATGCACACATTCGATCGAAGTAAAATTTTGCATGATGTTAGATAAAGGTTTAATCTGTATGTTTCAGAAAAAATAATCAAAAAATTTAAATCAACGACTTCTTGGGCGTGTAAAATACGCCCGGGATACTCCGAGTGCACGTTGCACTGCACCTTCATCGGTGCATTTACATAATATGCACTGGTCCGATCGAAGTGAGATTTTGCATGGTGGTAGATAATGGGACAATATGTACGTTGCAGAAAATTTTTTCAAAAAATCTTCATTAACGAATTCCTGGGCGTGAAAAGTATCTCCCTGGACACTCATTACTCCCTGGTCACTCATTAGGTACACCCGGTTTGACTGCTCAGGTAGAATACATGCTGATCAAATTGTCTATAACATTGTTGTGTTTACCTGGCTGATGGTAGTCTTTCTAGTGTGGTCACTCAACCATGGTGAGTCCTGATCATCAGTCTAGTATTTTGAAATATTTTGAAGCTCATCAAAATCACCTTTCCCTAAGAAATTCACTGTCCAGTGTATGCACATTCCATTGTGAAGTATAATCATTAACCACACCTCAAACTAGAAGTTAAACAGTTGCTGATTTTTTCAAGTAAATAGAGGTTTTGATAGAGCACATGAAAACAAACTCCAACCAGGTCCTCAGTGACCTTGACCATCTCATGTGACTAAATTATAACTGTAACTATTAGCCCTCTACGCCTGTTGATACTGAAAGTAACTGGCGGCCATTTTCAATTTGCTTCACCTACAATACCTTGAGCGACATAATGTAAATATAGGTAACTGATAATATTTCGTCATTGCGCCATATGATTCAAGATCCTGGTAAACGATTGGTTTTTATGCTAAATCTAACAGTATACATACAATTATATGTATATGTTGTCATTTCTGTCAAGAATTATACTATGTCGAACTCAAGGTTCATACTTGCCAGAAAAGAAGGCCTGTTGATGTACGTGATCGTACGAAGGTCATCTACGTACATGGATACCATTCAAAAATGAAAAAAAAAAAATGTTTTTATCAAATTGTATAGGCCAACCGTTCCATCAAATTCCTCCACAGATGTACCGACAATTTCCGTGGTGTAGTCTGTGGCGGTTTCTCGCATAGGATAGTGTATTTTATCTGGGAAATAATTGGGCATATTCTCCGTTATAAACCAAGCATAAACATAAAAACAGATCGGTGTCACTACCAACGGAATTTTCCTCTCATGTTCAAGTGAAGAAGTATGTCAAATACGGCCGAAACAACAGGTAGTTTTCCAAATGGTTGAAATTACTCACTAAATGAACTTACACGTGCAGACGACACGTGGTAGCACTTAACAGAGTACTTTTGATGTTTAAATATACACGACTTTTAGAATATTTTTTTCCTTTCAAAAAGATTGAAGGCTTCGTTGTATTTACATTCCCCGAATAAACCGTATTTTGGAAAGAGAAAAAAATCTGTCAGACGATCTTAAGCTTCTTGATAATTTAAGTAAGATTACGGTTAAAAAAAGAGAAGGCGTGTTCATAAAGATTTTAAAGTGCGCTGACTGCAGAATATGGCATTGAACGTTGTAATATTGAGATCGCAATATTCCTTCTATAGTCGGAATTCTTACATCATTTACATGTAATACGTTACATGGTGGGGGTTGCATCGAGGAGCCATTTTTATACTCGTGTATATATATAAAGATGCCTCTTGATGCAAGGTGGCGTTTTTTGGTCCCTCTCACCTACAATAGTTATACAAATTTAATACTATTTTGTATTGCTTTAGATAAATACTAAGCAAATGCAAGTTGTATCCTTTGTAAGGGGCTTATTACATGATTGTAACATGTATGTTATATGTTATGTTGTTTCAATAAAACGGCCCTTTTCAATCAAAACTTAAAGTATTGCTTATTGTTTTCTATTGTACTATTACATAGCTTGCTGTTGGTCTGTCTGAGGAAACCATTCAACATAAAACAGCAATTTAATTCAGAGAATAAAATTGCTTTATGATGATGGTTGTATTTTTTGGTATGGTTTATTTTCCTTGGCGCAGAGTGGTATTTTCTGAGTGATGTGTCCCCTTTGAGAAACTGTGATGCGGAAGGATACTAGATCACGTGATCGTTGATAGTGTCACTCTCTCAGAAAATTCCCGCAGGTCAAAAGGTAGGCGCCATCTTAATATTGATTTACCCGCCACCACCCCTTTTGTTGCGCCGCCTATGTCATTTGTTTGGTTTTTCATGTCATGATTTGTAACATGTGTTTTGTTTTGGTGAGGGGGCGTTTTTTGGTCTCCTCACCTACAATAGTTATACAAATTTAATATTATTTTGTATTGCTTTAGATAAATACTAAGCAAATGCAAGTTGTATTCTTTGTAAGGGGCTTATTACATGATTGTAACATGTATGTTATATGTTATGTTGTTTCAATAAAACGGCCCTTTTCAATCAAAACTTAAAGTATTGCTTATTGTTTTCTATTGTACTATTACAAAGCTTGCTGCTGGTCTGTCTGAGGAAACCATTCAACATAAAAGCGTATTAAATATAAAAACAGAAAAAATGGTTGACGAACCCAATAGGTGGAATGGCTGTATACAGGCGGTGTATAGCCGACACATTCCCTGTATACACAGTGTCCGTACTATATCGATGAAAGATACCCATATATTTGTAACTGCCAGGAATTACCCTCATCTTGTCATTTTGCTGTGGAAGTCAATGAATAAGTAGTCTACAATATTGATTTCGCTATGTTTAATCCACAGAGATCTAGTCTAGATCATCAAAAAAATCTGTATGACAATTACCGGCATTTATATAACGACAACATGGAAAATCAGCGCATTTTATGGACAAGTAGTAGAGTAATAAAAATGATTGTCATGACTACAGTTATTAGAATCTCTCTGAGACAGAAGAAGCTGGTACCAATTCCTCGTTAAAACTCAATAAAGGACAAAACGGTAACCTATATTTTGGGTAAATAATGCCTGAAAACAGCTTCAAAACACCAGACCCGTCCTTCTTTAATAAACAAAAAAACATCTGGTCCATCCATCCAACTGGTCAAAGATTCAGTTAGATTTTACGTCAATTTCACGTTTAAACGGTTGACTTTTTAAAAGATGTCCAGTAAGATTATAAAACTGCAGACATAAAATTATTGTTAACAGTCAGAAGAAATGTATACGGCAGCCGGGTTGGTATGATTTATGTGTAAATATTTCTGTTCGATGCATGTACAGAAGTCATTTAGGATGTCTGTTTGGTTTTAAATTTTCAGGAACATTCACGGATATCCTCCTCGTCCCCTTCCTACATTATACACGTTTTGCAGACACCTTGATCCGTACCGTCCTCGTCCCCTTCCTACATTATACACGTGTTACAGACACCTTGATCCGTACCGTCCTCGTCCCCTTCCTACATTATACACGTGTTACAGACACCTTGATCCGTACCATCCTCGTCCCATTCCTACATTGTACACGTGTTAGAGACACATTGATCCGTACCATCCTCGTCCCCTTCCTACATTATACACGTGTTACAGACACCTTGATCCGTACCGTCCTTGTCCCCTTCCTACATTATACACGTGTTAGAGACACATTGATCCGTACCATCCTCGTCCCCTTCCTATATTATACACGTGTTACAGACACCTTGATCCGTACCGTCCTCGTCCCCTTCCTACATTATACACGTGTTACAGACACTTTGATCCGTACCGTCCTCGTCCCCTTCCTACATTATACACGTGTTACAGACACCTTGATCCGTACCATCCTCGTCCCCTTCCTACATTATACACGTGTTACAGACACTTTGATCCGTACCGTCCTCGTCCCCTTCCTACATTATACACGTGTTACAGACACTTTGATCCGTACCATCCTCGTCCCCTTCCTACATTATACACGTGTTACAGACACTTTGATCCGTACCGTCCTCGTTCCCTTCCTACATTATACACGTGTTAGAGACACCTTGATCCGTACCATCCTCGTCCCCTTCCTACATTATACACGTGTTACAGATATCTTGATCCGTACCGTCCTCGTCCCCTTCCTACATTATACACGTGTTACAGACACCTTGATCCGTACCATCCTCGTCCCCTTCCTGCATTATACACGTGTTACAGACACCTTGATCCGTACCATCCTCGTCCCCTTCCTACATTATACACGTGTTACAGACACCTTGATCCGTACCGTCCTTGTCCCCTTCCTACATTATACACGTGTTACAGACACTTTGATCCGTATCGTCCTTGTCCCCTTCCTATATTAAACACGTGCTATAGAGACCCGGATCCGTACCGTCCTCGTCCCCTTCCTACATTATACACGTGTTACAGACACCTTGATCCGTACCGTCCTTGTCCCCTTCCTACATTATACACGTGTTAGAGACACATTGATCCGTACCATCCTCGGCCCCTTCCTATATTATACACGTGTTACAGACACTTTGATCCGTACCGTCCTCGTCCCCTTCCTACATTATGCACGTGTTACAGACACCTTGATCCGTACCGTCCTCGTCCCCTTCCTATATTATACACGTGTTGCAGACACCTTGATCCGTACCGTCCTCGTCCCCTTCCTATATTATACACGTGTTACAGACACCTGGATCCGTACCGTCCTCGTCTCTTAACACATTATACCAGTGAGTGTTGTCCTCACTTTCCCAGTTTCATTAATGGTTCTATTTTTCTGAAATGTCACACATTTACTTACAACCATCATCTTTTGTTTGGAAGTTTTTGCCGCTGGTCACTATTCCTAAAAGTAGATTTTCGATTCCCTTGCTCTTCCGACTTTTTTACTTTTCAAATGCATATGTAAGTAAAAGACTGTCTACTAAGTTGAGGACAAGCAGTGATATGGAAGGGGAGATCATGCAGTGAACAGATATGTATGGAACTCGTCCGTCTATGTCAATTTCATCGACTTCACAAAGGCGTTCGATAGTGTCCACCATCCATCCGTGTGGAGAATCCTTAATTACTACGGCATACCAGATAAAGTCGTCTGCATCATCAGGATGCTGTACGTAGACTTAATAGCTAACGTCAGCGGTGTATCCAGATTGACAATTGAGATCGAACTAGAGACAGAAGTGATGAAGGGGTGTTTGCTTTCCCTCTCTTCTTCTTCCTCTGCATATATTTGGCTATGACGGAAACCACAAGGAGAAGTAAGAGAGAAATCACCTGAACCATGACGGAGATGCTAGATTATCTAGATGTCACAGACGACATAGCGCTGCTGACAGCAAGTGTGGCATCCATGAAAAATTTAGTGACATGGCTACAACAGGAAAAGAGGTTGAGGTTGGATTGAACAGAAATGCAAGCAAAACAAAAAACAAAAAACAAAAACAAGATTCTGAAGGTCAACGCAAAGTCAAATGAATCTATCCAAATTGATATCACAGCATAGAGCTGGTCTCCGAGGTAGAGGTGCAGACCCGCATTGTAACTGCCAGAGGAGCGTTTGCATCATTGATGATCATCTGGAGAACGACCAAGATCAGCAACACCATCAAGCTGAAGATATTTAAAAGCAATGGCCTTGGGGTCCTTGTCTATGGTGCGGAGTCATGGGAGATAACCAACAGAATCGTCAGTAATCTGGATGTCTTCCAGAAAAGATGTAACGAATATTCATACCATCTCCAATGTAGAATTATACAGGAGGACAACCGCTGTCACAGGAAAAACAGCGAGGATGATTGCGGAGGATAGGGCACATCTACAAGATGCACCCGGACTCCATCCCAAGGGCAGAAATGAGATGGACCCCATCAGGAGAGGTAAACCAAAGGAAATCTGGAGGCAGTCGGTCGAAAAAGAAATCAAGGAAGCAGGATATACATGTACATGGGGACAACGAATGTCCAAAGACAGACAACACTGGAATTCTCTGGTGATGACCTTATGTACGATGCCTTACGAAGAGAGATGAAATCAGTACTGTGTAAGAGGGACTAACGATAGCCTAATAGAGAGGAGCTTTAATTCCAGTGACATATAACTGTAGAACTGTAATACAGCATACACTTACTCACATCCATTATCTTTTGAGGAAATTTTGGTTTCAAACCTCTGGGGTCAAAATTGATATCACCGTTACTATAAATAGGTATTCGACATGATCGCTCTACCGACCTCATTAATTATACAATAAAAAATGTATCGGATTGTCCTCAATCTTCATCTTCTTGTTCAGAAATACATTTTGTACAATTGTACATTGTATGATATCTGGTACGAGTTGGCGCTTCTACCAACTGAGATAAAATTGAGGTCACTGTCACTATAAATAGATTTTCGAGGTCCTTCCTCCACAGATTTCACGAATGCACTTACCAGCAATCATCACATCTTGCTAGATTGTGTTGCTGTTACTATGAACAGATTTTTGAAGTCGATTTCGATGTCTTTGCTCAATCGACGTCATTATTTCTTAAAGTCTTGGAACTGCATACATTTACAACCATCCTTTTTTATGGAAAGGGGTTACCCAAAGGTCTCCTGAACTCAAAATAGAGGTCACTGTTAATATAAATAGATGTTTAAAATCCTCCACTCTTCCTACTTCATTGGTTATACACTGTATCTAGTTGTCCTAAAACGGCATACATCTACTCACAACTATGATCTTTTGAATTAATTCGTATTTCAATTTCAAGCGACCAAATTGAGGTTACTCTAACCATAAATAGATGTTTGTCATCCTCACTCTACCAACTCCGTTAACTTCAAACTCACAACTGTTATCTTCTGATTTTTAAGTGGTATTTTTCTGAACGACATAATGATTAGACAGTTTTTGCCATCCTTTATTATTTATTGGTCAATGTTAAACAGCGAGGCAATTCGTATCGATTAAGCAGCCATGTTGGGTTTTTTGTTTTTTTAATTGTGCACTGTTCTAGTATTATCTAGACTGAAAGTCCTGTTGGTTTTGTTGATCCCCTAGGTATCATAAATGTGTAATAGAGAGCTACTGTCACTAGGCCGGATACCTCAAACTTACTCTTTTTTATTGACTACAACGTGGTGAGTAGAGTTTGAATAGAAATTAAATCAAATTCGAAAAAAATAAAGGAAAATTGGACTGTTATGACTCGATACGCGGAAAACCTGGTCTCCCAGAGTGGTGTTTAGTGAATCCTGTCACATCCACTTCGCTCAAAAACGGCTCCAAATATTCCGTTCATGCCGAACAACTCAATCAATTTGTTAGATAACATTTAGTAAGCCGCATTTGCCCCCTCCCCAGAGTAAATATCCTCGACTCTCAGCATGTGCCATTGCGACTTTTAGTGTTAAGGCAGCAATTTGGAGGACTTGTATTTCTGACGGCGGTTCTAATGTATAGATGTCTACACATGAAATAGTTAACACAAACGTGAGGACGCACGCGCAATTACGAAACGGACACCCACACATAATTACAAATAGGAGACACAAACAATCAAAACAGGAAACACACATGTATAAAGAGGAGACACACACAGTTATAAAGAGGAGACACATGCAGTTATAAAGAGGAGACGCACAGAGTTATAAAGAGGAGACACGAGGAGTTATAAAGATGAGACACAAACAGTTATAATGAGGAGACACACACAGTTATAAAGAGGAGACGCACAGAGTTATAAAGAGGAGACACACACAGTTATAAAGAGGAGACACAAACAGTAATAAAAAGGAGACACACAGTTATAAAGAGGAGACACAAACAGTAATAAAAAGGAGACACACACAGTTATAAAGAGGAGACGCACAGAGTTATAAAGAGGAGACACACACAGTTATACAGAGGAGACACATGCAGTTATAAAGAGGAGACACGAAAAGTTATAAAGATGAGACACAAACAGTTATAAAAAGGAGACACACACAGTTATAAAGAGGAGACGCACAGAGTTATCAAGAGGAGACACACACAGTTATAAAGAGGAGACACATGCAGTTATAAAGAGGAGACACGAAAAGTTATAAAGATGAGACACAAACAGTTATAAAAAGGAGACACACACAGTTATAAAGAGGAGACGCACAGAGTTATAAAGAGGAGACACACACAGTTATAAAGAGGAGACACATGCAGTTATAAAGAGGAGACACGAGGAGTTATAAAGAGGAGACGCACAGAGTTATAATGAGGAGACACAAAGAGTTATAAAAAGGAGACACAAACAGTTATTAAGAGGAGAGACAAGCAGTTATAAAGAGGAGACACATAGTCATAAAGAGGGGACACATACAGTTATAATGAGGAGAGACAAGCAGTTATAAAGAGGAGACACATACAGTTATAAAGAGGAGACACACACAGTTATAAAGAGGAGACACATTCAGTTATAAAGAGGAGAGACACACAGTTATAAAGAGGAGACACACACAGTTATAAAGAGGAGACACATTCAGTTATAAAGAGGAGACACACACAGTTATAAAGAGGGGACACATACAGTTATAATGAGGAGAGACAAGCAATTATAAAGAGGAGACACATACAGCAATAAAGAGGAGACACACAGAGTTATAAAGAGGAGACACACAGAGTTATAAAGAGGAGACACACACAGTTATAAAGAGGAGACACATGCAGTTATAAAGAGGAAACGCACAGAGTTATAAAGAGGAGACACGAGGAGTTATAAAGATGAGACACAAACAGTTATAATGAGGAGACACACACAGTTATAAAGAGGAGACGCACAGAGTTATAAAGAGGAGACACACACAGTTATAAAGAGGAGACACAAACAGTAATAAAAAGGAGACACACACAGTTATAAAGAGGAGACACAAACAGTAATAAAAAGGAGACACACACAGTTATAAAGAGGAGACGCACAGAGTTATAAAGAGGAGACACACACAGTTATAAAGAGGAGACACATGCAGTTATAAAGAGGAGACACGAAAAGTTATAAAGATGAGACACAAACAGTTATAAAAAGGAGACACACACAGTTATAAAGAGGAGACGCACAGAGTTATAAAGAGGAGACACACACAGTTATAAAGAGGAGACACATGCAGTTATAAAGAGTAGACACGAAAAGTTATAAAGATGAGACACAAACAGTTATAAAAAGGAGACACACACAGTTATAAAGAGGAGACACATGCAGTTATAAAGAGGAGACACGAAAAGTTATAAAGATGAGACACAAACAGTTATAAAAAGGAGACACACAGAGTTATAAAGAGGAGACACACACAGTTATAAAGAGGAGACACATGCAGTTATAAAGAGGAGACACGAGGAGTTATAAAGAGGAGACGCACAGAGTTATAATGAGGAGACACAAAGAGTTATAAAAAGGAGACACAAACAGTTATTAAGAGGAGAGACAAGCAGTTATAAAGAGGAGACACGAGGAGTTATAAAGAGGAGACGCACAGAGTTATCAAGAGGAGACACACACAGTTATAAAGAGGAGACACATGCAGTTATAAAGAGTAGACACGAAAAGTTATAAAGATGAGACACAAACAGTTATAAAAAGGAGACACACACAGTTATAAAGAGGAGACACATGCAGTTATAAAGAGGAGACACGAAAAGTTATAAAGATGAGACACAAACAGTTATAAAGAGGAGACGCACAGAGTTATAAAGAGGAGACACACACAGTTATAAAGAGGAGACACATGCAGTTATAAAGAGGAGACACGAGGAGTTATAAAGAGGAGACGCACAGAGTTATAATGAGGAGACACAAAGAGTTATAAAAAGGAGACACAAACAGTTATTAAGAGGAGAGACAAGCAGTTATAAAGAGGAGACACATAGTCATAAAGAGGGGACACATACAGTTATAATGAGGAGAGACAAGCAGTTATAAAGAGGAGACACATACAGTTATAAAGAGGAGACACACACAGTTATAAAGAGGAGACACATTCAGTTATAAAGAGGAGACACACACAGTTATAAAGAGGAGACACACACAGTTATAAAGAGGAGACACATTCAGTTATAAAGAGGAGACACACACAGTTATAAAGAGGGGACACATACAGTTATAATGAGGAGAGACAAGCAATTATAAAGAGGAGACACATACAGCAATAAAGAGGAGACACACAGAGTTATAAAGAGGAGACACACAGAGTTATAAAGAGGAGACACACACAGTTATAAAGAGGAGACACATGCAGTTATAAAGAGGAAACGCACAGAGTTATAAAGAGGAGACACGAGGAGTTATAAAGATGAGACACAAACAGTTATAATGAGGAGACACACACAGTTATAAAGAGGAGACGCACAGAGTTATAAAGAGGAGACACACACAGTTATAAAGAGGAGACACAAACAGTTATAAAGAGGAGACACACACAGTTATAAAGAGGAGACACAAACAGTAATAAAAAGGAGACACACACAGTTATAAAGAGGAGACGCACAGAGTTATAAAGAGGAGACACACACAGTTATAAAGAGGAGACACATGCAGTTATAAAGAGGAGACACGAAAAGTTATAAAGATGAGACACAAACAGTTATAAAAAGGAGACACACACAGTTATAAAGAGGAGACGCACAGAGTTATAAAGAGGAGACACACACAGTTATAAAGAGGAGACACATGCAGTTATAAAGAGTAGACACGAAAAGTTATAAAGATGAGACACAAACAGTTATAAAAAGGAGACACACACAGTTATAAAGAGGAGACACATGCAGTTATAAAGAGGAGACACGAAAAGTTATAAAGATGAGACACAAACAGTTATAAAAAGGAGACACACACAGTTATAAAGAGGAGACGCACAGAGTTATAAAGAGGAGACACACACAGTTATAAAGAGGAGACACATGCAGTTATAAAGAGGAGACACGAGGAGTTATAAAGAGGAGACACAAACAGTTATAATGAGGAGACACAAACAGTTATAAAGAGGAGACACAAACAGTTATAAAGAGGGAGACACAAACAGTTATAAAGAGGAGACACAAACAGTTATAAAGAGGGGACAAAACAGTTATAAAGAGGGGACAAAGCAGTTATAAAGAGGGGACACAAACAGTTATAAAGAGGAGACACAAACAGTTATAAAGAGGAGACACAAACAGTTATAAAGAGGAGACACAAACAGTTATAAAGAGGGGACAAAGCAGTTATAAAGAGGGACAAAGCAGTTATAAAGAGGGGACAAAGCAGTTATAAAGAGGGGACACAAAGCAGTTATAAAGAGGAGACACAAACAGTTATAAAGAGGAGACACAAAGCAGTTATAAAGAGGAGACACAAACAGTTATAAAGAGGAGACACAAAGCAGTTATAAAGAGGAGACACAAACAGTTATAAAGAGGAGACACAAACAGTTATAAAGAGGAGACACAAAAGTTATAAAGAGGAGACACAAACAGTTATAAAGAGGGGACACAAACAGTTATAAAGAGGAGACACACACAGTTATAAAGAGGAGACACAAACAGTTATAAAGAGGAGACACACACAGTTATAAAGAGGAGACACAAACAGTAATAAAAAGGAGACACACACAGTTATAAAGAGGAGACACAAACAGTTATAAAAAGGAGACACACACAGTTATAAAGAGGAGACGCACAGAGTTATAAAGAGGAGACACACACAGTTATAAAGAGGAGACACATGCAGTTATAAAGAGGAGACACGAAAAGTTATAAAGATGAGACACAAACAGTTATAAAAAGGAGACACACACAGTTATAAAGAGGAGACGCACAGAGTTATAAAGAGGAGACACACACAGTTATAAAGAGGAGACACATGCAGTTATAAAGAGGAGACACGAAAAGTTATAAAGATGAGACACAAACAGTTATAAAAAGGAGACACACACAGTTATAAAGAGGAGACGCACAGAGTTATAAAGAGGAGACACACACAGTTATAAAGAGGAGACACATGCAGTTATAAAGAGGAGACACGAGGAGTTATAAAGATGAGACACAAACAGTTATAATGAGGAGACACAAAGAGTTATAAAAAGGAGACACAAACAGTTATTAAGAGGAGAGACAAGCAGTTATAAAGAGGAGACACATAGTCATAAAGAGGGGACACATACAGTTATAATGAGGAGAGACAAGCAGTTATAAAGAGGAGACACATACAGTTATAAAGAGGAGACACACACAGTTATAAAGAGGAGACACATTCAGTTATAAAGAGGAGAGACACACAGTTATAAAGAGGAGACACATACAGTTATAAAGAGGAGACACATTCAGTTATAAAGAGGAGACACACACAGTTATAAAGAGGGGACACATACAGTTATAATGAGGAGAGACAAGCAATTATCAAGAGGAGACACATATAGCAATAAAGAGGAGACACACACAGTTATAAAGAGGAGACACATACAGCTATAAAGAGGAGACACATACAGCTATAAAGAGGAGACACACACAGTTATAAAGAGGAGACACACACAGTTATAAAGAGGAGACACATTCAGTTATAAAGAGGAGACACATTCAGTTATAAAGAGGAGACACACACAGCTATAAAGAGGAGACACACACAGTTATAAAGAGGAGACACACACAGTTATAAAGAGGAGACACACACAGTTATAAAGAGGAGACACATTCAGTTATAAAGAGGAGACACACACAGCTATAAAGAGGAGACACATACAGCTATAAAGAGGAGACACACACAGTTATAAAGAGGAGACACACACAGTTATAAAGAGGAGACACATTCAGTTATAAAGAGGAGACACACACAGTTATAAAGAGGAGACACATACAGCTATAAAGAGGAGACACACACAGTTATAAAGAGGAGACACACACAGTTATAAAGAGGGGACACATACAGTTATAATGAGGAGAGACAAGCAATTATAAAGAGGAGACACATACAGCAATAAAGAGGAGACACACACAGTTATAAAGAGGAGACACATACAGCTATAAAGAGGAGACACATACAGCTATAAAGAGGAGACACACACAGTTATAAAGAGGAGACACACACAGTTATAAAGAGGAGACACATTCAGTTATAAAGAGGAGACACACACAGTTATAAAGAGGAGACACATACAGCTATAAAGAGGAGACACATACAGCTATAAAGAGGAGACACACACAGTTATAAAGAGGAGACACACACAGTTATAAAGAGGAGACACACACAGTTATAAAGAGGAGACACATACAGCTATAAAGAGGAGACACACACAGTTATAAAGAGGAGACACACACAGTTATAAAGAGGAGACACATTCAGTTATAAAGAGGAGAGACATACAGTTATAAAGAGTAGACACACACAGTTATAAAGAGGAGACACACACAGTTATAAAGAGGAGACACATACAGTTATAAAGAGGAGACACACACAGTTATAAAGAGGAGACACACACAGTTATAAAGAGGAGACACACACAGTTATAAAGAGGAGACACACACAGTTATAAAGAGGAGAGACACACAGTTATAAAGAGGAGACACACACAGTTATAAAGAGGAGACACATTCAGTTATAAAGAGGAGAGACACACAGTTATAAAGAGGAGACGCATACACTTATAAAGAGGAGACACATACAGTTATAAAAAGGAGACACATAGTCATAAAGAGGAGACACATACAGCTATAAAGAGGAGACACACACAGTTATAAAGAGGAGACACATACAGTTATAAAGAGGAGACACATACACTTATAAAGAGGAGACACATTCAGTTATAAAGAGGAGAGACACACAGTTATAAAGAGGAGACGCATACACTTATAAAGAGGAGACACACACAGTTATAAAGAGGAGAGACACACAGTTATAAAGAGGAGACACACACAGTTATAAAGAGGAGACACACACAGTTATAAAGAGGAGACACACACAGTTATAAAGAGGAGACACACACAGTTATAAAGAGGAGACACATTCAGTTATAAAGAGGAGACACATACACTTATAAAGAGGAGACACATTCAGTTATAAAGAGGAGAGACACACAGTTATAAAGAGGAGACGCATACACTTATAAAGAGGAGACACACACAGTTATAAAGAGGAGACACACACAGTTATAAAGAGGAGACACACACAGTTATAAAGAGGAGACACACACAGTTATAAAGAGGAGAGACACACAGTTATAAAGAGGAGACACACACAGTTATAAAGAGGAGACACATTCAGTTATCAAGAGGAGAGACACACAGTTATAAAGAGGAGACGCATACACTTATAAAGAGGAGACACATACAGTTATAAAAAGGAGACACATAGTCATAAAGAGAAGACACATACAGCTATAAAGAGGAGACACACACAGTTATAAAGAGGAGACACATACAGTTATAAAGAGGAGACACATACAGTTATAAAGAGGAGACACATACAGCTATAAAGAGGAGACACACACAGTTATAAAGAGGAGACACACACAGTTATAAAGAGGAGACACATACAGCTATAAAGAGGAGACACACACAGTTATAAAAAGGAGACACAAACAGTTATAAAGAGGAGACACAAACAGTTATAAAAAGGAGACACAAACAGTTATAAAGAGGAGACGCATACAGTTATAAAGAGGAGACACACACAGTTATAAAGAGGAGACACATACAGTTATAAAGAGGAGACACACACAGTTATAAAGAGGAGACACATACAGTTATAAAGAGGAGACACACACAGTTATAAAGAGGAGACACACACAGTTATGAAGAGGAAACACATACAGTTATGAAGAGGAGACACACACAGTTATAAAGAGGAGACACACACAGTTATGAAGAGGAGACGCATACAGTTATAAAGAGGAGACACACACAGTAATAAAGAGGAGACACACACAGTTATAAAGAGGAGACACACACAGTTATAAAGAGGAGAGACACACAGTTATAAAGAGGAGACACACACAGTTATAAAGAGGAGACACATTCAGTTATAAAGAGGAGAGACACACAGTTATAAAGAGGAGACGCATACACTTATAAAGAGGAGACACATACAGTTATAAAAAGGAGACACATAGTCATAAAGAGGAGACACATACAGCTATAAAGAGGAGACACACACAGTTATAAAGAGGAGACACATACAGTTATAAAGAGGAGACACATACACTTATAAAGAGGAGACACATTCAGTTATAAAGAGGAGACACATACACTTATAAAGAGGAGACACATTCAGTTATAAAGAGGAGAGACACACAGTTATAAAGAGGAGACGCATACACTTATAAAGAGGAGACACACACAGTTATAAAGAGGAGAGACACACAGTTATAAAGAGGAGACACACACAGTTATAAAGAGGAGACACACACAGTTATAAAGAGGAGAGACACACAGTTATAAAGAGGAGACACACACAGTTATAAAGAGGAGACACATTCAGTTATAAAGAGGAGACACATACACTTATAAAGAGGAGACACATTCAGTTATAAAGAGGAGAGACACACAGTTATAAAGAGGAGACGCATACACTTATAAAGAGGAGACACACACAGTTATAAAGAGGAGAGACACACAGTTATAAAGAGGAGACACACACAGTTATAAAGAGGAGACACACACAGTTATAAAGAGGAGAGACACACAGTTATAAAGAGGAGACACACACAGTTATAAAGAGGAGACACATTCAGTTATAAAGAGGAGAGACACACAGTTATAAAGAGGAGACGCATACACTTATAAAGAGGAGACACATACAGTTATAAAAAGGAGACACATAGTCATAAAGAGAAGACACATACAGCTATAAAGAGGAGACACACACAGTTATAAAGAGGAGACACATACAGTTATAAAGAGGAGACACATACAGTTATAAAGAGGAGACACATACAGCTATAAAGAGGAGACACACACAGTTATAAAGAGGAGACACACACAGTTATAAAGAGGAGACACATACAGCTATAAAGAGGAGACACACACAGTTATAAAAAGGAGACACAAACAGTTATAAAGAGGAGACACAAACAGTTATAAAGAGGAGACACAAACAGTTATAAAGAGGAGACGCATACAGTTATAAAGAGGAGACACACACAGTTATAAAGAGGAGACACATACAGTTATAAAGAGGAGACACACACAGTTATAAAGAGGAGACACATACAGTTATAAAGAGGAGACACACACAGTTATAAAGAGGAGACACACACAGTTATGAAGAGGAAACACATACAGTTATGAAGAGGAGACACACACAGTTATAAAGAGGAGACACACACAGTTATGAAGAGGAGACGCATACAGTTATAAAGAGGAGACACATACAGTTATAAAGAGGAGACACACACAGTTATAAAGAGGAGACACACACAGTTATAAAGGAGACACGAACAGTTATAAAGAGGAGACACACACAGTTATAAAGAGGAGACACATACAGTTATAAAGAGGAGACACACACAGCTATAAAGATAAGACACACACAGTTATAAAGGAGACACGAACAGTTATAAAGAGGAGACACACACAGTTATAAAGAGGAGACATATACAGTTATAAAGACACAAACAGCTATCTCCTTTGACAGTTTAGACGGTACATCTATCTCCCTTGACAGTTTAGACGTTTATCTATCTCCCTTGACAGTTTAGACGGTATATCTATCTCCCTTGCTAATTTAGACGATATATATCTCCCTTGACAGTTTAGACTGTATATCTATCTCCCTTGACAGTTTAGACTGTATATCTAACTCCCTTGACAGTTTAAACGGTATATCTATCTCCCTTGACAGTTTAGACTGTATATCTATCTCCCTTGACGGTTTAGACGGTATATCTATCTCCCTTGACAGTTTAGACGGTATATCTATCTCCCTTGACAGTTGAGACGGTATATCTATCTCCCTTGACAGTTTAGACGGTATATCTATCTCCCTTGACAGTTTAGACGGTATATCTATCTCCCTTGCAGATTTAGACGATATATATCTCCCTTGACAGTTTAGACGGTATATCTATCTCCCTTGACAGTTTAGACGGTATATCTATCTCCCTTGACAGTTTAGACGGTAGATCTATCTCCCTTGACAGTTTAGACGGTTATCTACCTCCCTTGCCAGTTTAGAAGGTATATCTATCTCCCTTGACAGTTTAGACGATATATCTGTCTCCCTTGACAGTTTAGACGATATATCTATCTCCCTTGACAGTTTAGACGGTATATCTATCTCCCTTGACAGTTTAGACGATATATCTATCTCCCTTGACAGTTTAGACGGTATATCTATCTCCCTTGACAGTTTAGACGGTATATCTATCTCCCTTGCCAGTTTAGACGTTATATCTATCTCCCTTGACAGTTTAGACTGTATATCTATCTCCCTTGACAGTTTAGACGATGTATCTATCTCCCTTGACAGTTTAGACGGTATATCTAACTCCCTTGACAGTTTAGACTGTATATCTATCTCCCTTGACAGTTTAGACTGTATATCTATCTCCCATGACAGTTTAGACTGTATATCTATCTCCCTTGACAGTTTAGACGATATATCTAACTCCCTTGACAGTTTAGACGGTTATCTACCTCCCTTGACAGTTTAGACGATATATCTATCTCCCTTGACAGTTTAGACGGTTATCTACCTCCCTTGACAGTTTAGACGGTATATCTATCTCCCTTGACAGTTTAAACGGTATATCTATCTCCCTTGACAGTTTAGACTGTATATCTATCTCCCATGACAGTTTAGACTGTATATCTATCTCCCTTGACAGTTTAGACGATATATCTATCTCCCTTGACAGTTTAGACGGTTATCTACCTCCCTTGACAGTTTAGACGGTATATCTATCTCCCTTGACAGTTTAGACGATATATCTATCTCCCTTGACAGTTTAGACGGTTATCTATCTCCCTTGACAGTTTAGACGATATATCTATCTCCCTTGACAGTTTAGACGATATATATCTCCCTTGACAGTTTAGACGATATATCTATCTCCCTTAACAGTTTAGACGGTATATCTATCTCCCTTGCCAGTTTAGAAGGTATATCTATCTCCCTTGACAGTTTAGACGATATATCTATCTCCCTTGACAGTTTAGACGATATATCTATCTCCCTTGACAGTTTAGACGGTATATCTATCTCCCTTGCCAGTTTAGAAGGTATATCTATCTCCCTTGACAGTTTAGACGATATATCTATCTCCCTTGACAGTTTAGACGGTATATCTATCTCCCTTGCCAGTTTAGAAGGTATATCTATCTCCCTTGACAGTTTAGACGATATATATCTCCCTTGACAGTTTAGACGATATATCTATCTCCCTTGACAGTTTAGACGGTATATCTATCTCCCTTGCCAGTTTAGAAGGTATATCTATCTCCCTTGACAGTTTAGACGATATATCTATCTCCCTTGACAGTTTAGACGATATATCTATCTCCATTGACAGTTTAGACGGTATATCTATCTCCCTTGACAGTTTAGACGGTACATATATCTCCTTTGCCAGTTTAGACGGTATAGCTATCTCCCTTGCCAGTTTAGACGGTATATCTATCTCCCTTGCCAGTTTAGACGATATATATCTCCCATGACAGTTTAGACTGTATATCTAACTCCCTTGACAGTTTAGACGGTACATCTATCTCCCATGACAGTTTAGACTGTATATCTATCCCTCTTGACAGTTTAGACGGTATATCTATCTCCCTTGCCAGTTTAGACGATATATCTAACTCCCTTGACAGTTTAGACTGTATATCTATCTCCCTTGCCAGTTTAGACGGTACATCTATCTCCCATGACAGTTTAGACTGTATATCTATCCCTCTTGACAGTTTAGACGGTATATCTATCTCCCTTGCCAGTTTAGACGATATATCTAACTCCCTTGACAGTTTAGACTGTATATCTATCTCCTTTGCCAGTTTAGACGGTACATCTATCTCCCATGACAGTTTAGACTGTATATCTATCCCTCTTGACAGTTTAGACGGTATATCTATCTCCCTTGCCAGTTTAGACGATATATCTATCTCCATTGACAGTTTAGACTGTATATATATCTCCCTTGACAGTTTAGACGGTATATCTATCTCCCTTGACAGTTTAGACGTTATATCTATCTCCCTTGCCAGTTTAGACGGTATATCTATCTCCCTTGACAGTTTAGACGGTATATCTATCTCCCTTGACAGTTTAGACGATATATCTATCTCCCTTGACAGTTTAGACGGTATATCTATCTCCCTTGACAGTTTAGACGATATATGTATCTCCCTTGACAGTTTAGACGGTATATCTATCTCCCTTGACAGTTTCGACGGTATATCTATCTCCCTTGCCAGTTTAGACGGTATATCTATCTCCCTTGACAGCTCTCCATTTCCATTTAACCCTGTAAATGATAGTATTTATTCTTGTAAAAGAGGCATGCAATGTATGCAATGTCACCATATTTCAGAAGGAAGATACAATTAATTCAGTTCGTGATACAGCTGATATCAATAAAAAGAATATCTATATTATGATTGAGTTTAAGAATATGGGCATTTGTTGTCATATACATTATCATAGTTAAAGGTTTCAGATTGACTTTTAATATTTCACAGCAATTTTCTTTTAAATATAATTTTTTTTTAAATATTAATAAACTGTAAAAATATAAAGGTTGAATACCAAAAAATGAGACAGACAATTTAGGTCTAGCGTATGACCGTATATATTGTATTGATCTATATAGGTAACGTAATAGAAATGGTGTGCGCCATTTACCTGGGATTTCCTATCAGGCCACACAATGGCTTAATTACTTCCACGGGGTCCTTTTAACATGGAGGAAGAATTAAAAAACAAAATAACAACAGATTGATCCGATAACGGTTCAGACAGCACAA
The DNA here is from genome assembly GCF_902652985.1 of Pecten maximus. Classification (NCBI taxonomy): domain Eukaryota; kingdom Metazoa; phylum Mollusca; class Bivalvia; order Pectinida; family Pectinidae; genus Pecten; species Pecten maximus. The sequence goes on from NC_047015.1 coordinate 21,471,339, forward strand.
ATAGGTATGAGTGTGCATCATAATATCTATAGCAATCATTAAAGTAGACGCATCTGTAAATACAGGCGCGGATCCAGGATTTTCGAAAGGGGGGAAGGGGCTTCAGTAAGTTAGTGATAATGCGAGCGCCGTGGGCGCGAGCCGATTTTTTTTTTGGCGAGGGGTCTGGGGCCGTCAAGGCATTTTATGGATATAAATGGAATGACCAACCGATGTTTATTTTGATAAATATAGGTCCCCCATTATAGACATTTGCTTAGACAGTTCGTCACACTTGAGTCAACTGTTTCCGGTAGCCTAAATGGCTTCTCTCATACTACACGTGTGTTCGTTTTGGCATCATTTTCGCTAGTAATAGGAAAGTCGAACATGTTTTTTTCGTTCTGTTCTGATCCCTTTCCAATTTGTTTCAAGAACAACAGTGATATTTTATTTTCCGACCTGTACACTTATCCCAACATCACAGCACGGCGTGTTAACAAATGATCTTTTTTACTCCGACCTTTGGCACAGCAGGTGAATTCACGGTATAAATATTTCAACAGTAAACAATGACAAAATTTTATTCTCATAAACACATAAAATGTAGAGAATTACATGTACATGTATATACATACAAAATTGTACAGGACATATGATATAATACATGGATACATTTGTTAAGCAAGAGATTATCTTAAATATTGTTGAGTCGTATACTTATTTGTTTAAGTAATTTCACAAGTGATTTCAATTCATCGTCTACTACAAAATTAAAAAGGGTATTAAATTTGAATGTACTAGGCCTTTCATAATAGTATCTAGATATATATTTTTCTGTTTAATGCTACATGTATACACCACAAAATTCTCACATCTGTAAACAGAACCGTTATATAATTGTAGATATACTATAGTTTATCGGCGGCTTACCGATAGAATCGTACAGGCAGTAATCAGTCTGAGTCTGTATTTTAAAAAGAAGTCACACTTTGAGTATGAACTAGATTTATATATATATGTGTGTTACACGGTAGTGACGCTACTACATTATAATTAATCAATAATATAATCGATATTTTAATACTATGCCGTTAATACAAAAGACCGGTTAAGAATACAAGATTTTTTCTTTTCCTTTTCGTTCTATCATTACTATTATTTTAGTCCATTTCTTTTTCAATCATATAAAGCGTTATCAAGACTCCGCGAGCTTGAATGAGTATCTGTCTTGTGTTTTGGTGCACAAAGGGGATTAACTCTAACAGTTCCTTGTCACGAATTTGAGATACACACATCTGACGCCATCCTCCGAGACGGAAAGAAACAAGTGCAGTGTGTGGTTGCGTATTTAAGAATTAATAGTGATTAAAAGGAGGGACGAATAAGTTGAAAAAAAAGTTACCAGAGACAATCAGTGAGCCAGTTTAAATAATAAAACTAATCACATCGAATATCTGAATTGGCAAGAAAACTGAATTTCAAATGTCTTCGTCTGTAATACACGTAGTCCTCCTGTCGGCAGGTCGTAGTAACCGTTTTGACCTTTAGTTAAGCGTTTGCCCCTGTTATGTCCCCGGACAGAAAGAAGCCCAAGTCCATCTATCGCGGTAACCCGTTATACAGCATTTGAAGTCCCTGGGACTTTCTTGGAGTAAGTATTGAGATTTCTTACTGGGTCGTCTAGATATATGTGTGTATATTTATAGCAGGCTAAGCCTGAATTATCCTAATGATATTCAATTGATACACTATATAGTAGTAAGTTACATTTAAGAGCACCACGCGAAGATTTCTCAACTAGATGATTATAAATACGTTAGATAATCAATTTTATCACAGTACTATTCTGTTTTGTCATATTCAATTATTGTAAGACACGTGTGTAACAACACCTTTATGACGTCACCATTACTTCATGACGTCACAATGAAACCGAGACGTTGCATGATTTTCTCCAGAGAGAAAAATGCACCGCTCGAGTCGAGATTTGCCTGTTCTATTAGAAATACATTTGACTTTGCTTTTTACTTCTATTCTTTTAAATACAAGTTATGTGATAAAAAGAATCTACACGTGTGGCTATATTGTATGGAGTGTATTAAACTCGATATATTATACCTGCACAATTTTAAAATCACTATAATTAACCCTTAAACCTAATCATCCACGCTTAAGTCGTTCTCTGATGATGTAAAGATAAAACCACTCATGTGAAATCCTCTCTATGTATCGTTATAGGCTTGTGTTCTTTACCGTCCTCGTTATATAACATTTTAAGTTTTCATCTCTGCCGCCTCTATTCCAACACTTATTTATATTTATCTACATGCATTTCCCGTTCTTTCCTCTCCGGTCGTTTCGCGCTTTCATTTATTCAAAGATTTTAATTTAACATACATACGATTTAAATCGCAATTACAGACGGTATTACAGTAGCCTAATAAACATCTAAAACATAGTGGCTTTAGGTGAGCCCTAAAAAACAGTACAATTAATAACAATTAAATAATATCTAAAATATACTGCTTTTAGGTGAGTTATAAAAGAAAACACAGTACAATCAAATAATATCTAAAACAAACTACCATTAGGTGAGACACAGAATAAGCGATACAATTAAATATCATCTAAAAAGACATTTTTCGAACATTAATCTTACTACACTCTAGGTGGAGAACTAAATTGTCACAGATGAACTGATAGAAGAAAGTAGGCATTTGCCATTAAACTACTAATTCATTTCTACAATAAGCAACCACTTTTTACTTTGATTTTTCTAAGAAGGACATCAATATCCAGATTGTGTCGTTTCCTTTCCAATGAAAGCAGATAAAAAAAAGTTTACACATAACAGAATGTAAATGACTATGAAAGTTAAAATTTGTCTTCAACCACAAACATTTAAAAACTGAACTGATCCTACCTGTTGTACCAATGTACTTATGAGCGGTGACCAGCTATCATTGCAGGACTCCCACTACCGTATCACAGATGCTTTTAAACAAATACAGGTACATTTTAAAATCCAAACAGAAGTAAAGATTGGTAGTCCATACTCCTCGCCTGACAACTCGGAAGTGTGTTTCCTATTTCCACTCTGGGTGTTCCTTTGACACCTGTCATCATAACACCAATGCTACAGGGACGTGGAACCCCGTAAAACTAAGTAAGCTGCGTAAACTATTCTAAACCATACAGCATAATGCAAATTAAATGTGTAAAATGATTTTAAAATCAAACTATTATAGAATAATCATCTAATTACACGTGCGTACTAACAGTAGACATACGAAAATCCCACTTGATCTTGTATTGAACAGACATTACAAATCTTTATAGGGTAAAAAACATTGAGCTGACAGATTTTATTGATTATACACGTACATAGCACAGACAGACATTTTATTTATGATACAGGTAACAGTGGACGGACAAAGCCTGGTTTTTTTTATCTTATTTAGGACAGACACATTTTATACCATTATACATGTACAGGTAATAGTCACGGCGATAATGAGCAAATGTTTTTTTATCCTATATTGGATAGACATGATTTTTATACCATTGTACAGATAGCAGCACACGGACAAACTATTTAGATTCTACATATGACTGTCAGATTTTTCGGCATAGCCGTCTAATTTTGTTTTGGCCCCGGATATGACGCGACAGGTGGCGTTACTGGTCAAGATGAAGTATGTGATTGATCAATGGTAGCGGTCAATGCAAAATGCAGATATGCAGTTAAAAACGAAACAAAATTAAGATTGAATGCAAGATAAATAAGTGGATGTATCTTTTCAAATGACACATTAATAAAATCATATTCCTGATTCAAATGCAGTCTTATTATTACCAAAAATGATTCAAACTGATATAATTTTGTTATCGGTGCTGAAACGCATTTGTTCGTTGATTTATTTCACCAGCAGTATTACATTATAACCACCAGCATTAAAACTATGCCGTTTATCTTTTTTAAAGATATTTCTTGTTTAATTGGTCTGACAAAATCTTTTGGTCCTACATTGATCAGACAGTTTTTATGTCATTATACAGATAACAGGGAGCGAACAAAGCTAACCTTTTAGGAGCGTAAACTTTCCCTTTGTTTGATTATATAAAGTTGGCCATGTTTAACTTTGCTACGTATTTAGTTAACACGTATTGATAGTTGTAGGAGACCAATTTGACAACGATATAAGGGTTCCATATACGACGTCCACATTAACACACTATAGTACAATACCCTATACATGTATATGAATTGGTAAAAACAATAGTTTTGAAAAAGGTATTATAAAAACTATTACAAATGCATAGATTTCAAAACATTGAAAAGCACTTTCTAATTTCCTAGTCTGTGTTTTCTATTTTATGATCTGTTTTACGGTCTGTGAACCAAAACCTTTGAATACATAACACTATGATGTGTCGTGAAATATAACGTGGTTGTTGATGTACATGACGTAACGCATCTGTGACGTCATATCCGACGGATTGGTCAGATTAAAAGATGGACTGAACGAAGCAGCCGTGTTTTAGTTTCCTTACGTTACATAATTCAGTTTATACCGTAATTTCTTAATTTTCTATCATTAACCATTATTCTATACCATTTCGTGCCCCGGAGAATGTCGCCAGATATAACGTGATTGTCGATGTACATGGCGTAACGTATCTGTAACGTCATATCCGACGGATTTGGTCGGATTAAAAGATGGACTGAATGAAGCAGCCGTCACGTCCGTTTAAATGTTCTCGTAGGAACTCATTCTTTCTGGTCCTATTGTTTGTCGTAGTGCATCAGAGCGTCGCTTTTTGTTTATGAAAGTGAGGAGCAGAATTTTTTTTGTATATATAAATCAAGTTATTGACGTGTGTATATGGTCTTAATTTCATCTGCATTATTGAGTTACTTTAAACTATTGCAGACTTTATGAAGGGATGATCGACGATTGTGAGGACAATAGGCAGTGCATTGTTTCGTGAGCTGTGATACTTTATGCATACATGTATCAATAAACACATCTGAACAATGGCGTGTCCATCAAAGATAATGGCTTCTGATGAGTCAATGGACGTCGACTACTTTCTTGGAAGTAGTTCCTATAGCTTATGCATGAACTGAGATTTCACTGCGCCAGGTCACACCATACTGACACCTCTACCGGTCCCATCGTACTGACACCTCACTCGGTCACATCATACTGACACCTCACCAGGTCACACCATACTGACACCTCACCCGGTCCCATCATACTGACACCTCACTCGGTCACATCATACTGACACCTCACCCGGTCACATCATACTGACACCTCGCCCGGTCACATCATACTGACATATCACCTGGTCTCATCATACTGACACCTCGCCCGGTCACATCATACTGACACCTCACACGGTCACATCATACTGACACCTCACCCGGTCACATCATACTGACACCTCACCCTGTCACATCATACCTACACATCACCCAGTCACATCATACTGACACCTCGCCCGGTCACATCATACTGACACCTCACCCGTTCACATCATACTGACACTACATCCGGCCATACTAATTCTAACACTCCACCCGGTCACATCATACTGACACACCACCCGGTCACATCATACTGACACACCACCTGGTCACATCATACTGACACCTCACCCGGTCACATCATACTGACACATCACCCAGTCACATCATACTGACACCTCACCCGGTCACATCATACTGACACCTCACCTGGTCACATCATACTGACACCTTACCCGGTCACATCATACTGACACCTCACCCGGTCACATCATACTGACACCTCACCCGGTCACATCATACTGACACCTCACCTACGGGGTCACATCATACTGACACCTCACCCGGTCACATCATACTGATACCTCACCCGGTCACGTCATACTGACACACCACCTGGTCAAGTTTTACTGACATATCACCTGGTCACATCATACTGACACTCCACCCGGTCACATCATACTGAAACCTCATCCGGTCACATCATACTGACACTCCACCCGCTCACATCATACTGACACCTCACCTGGTCACATCATACTGACACCTCGCCCGGTCACATCATACTGACACCTCACCTGGTCACATCATACTGACACTCCACCCGGTCACATCATACTGACACTCCACCCGGTCACATCATACTGATACCTCACCCGGTCACATCATACTGATACCTCACCCGGTCACGTCATACTGACACACCACCAGGTTTAAGTTTTACTGACATAACACCTGGTCACATTATTGTGACACTCTGCCCAGTCACATTATACTTATAGTCAACCCGGTCACATTGTAGTGACACATCAACCAGTGACATTACACTGGCATTTCACCTGGTCACATTATACAGATGATCCACCCGGTCACATTAGAGTGATAACGAGTTAAGCAGTCTTTATCTTCACCTTTTTATCGCTTATCTATGCATATTAATAGCCGTCCTCATATGGCAGTATCTAGACATCCGCCAGCCGCGTCACTGGTTGACATGGTCATTGAATTACCTTGTATTATAGAATATAAACTATAATAAACCAAAACAAACAAAATGAAAACGGAAACCGATACTATAAATGTGTTTATTTTGAAATCTTACGAGATGTAATAATCTCATGATGTTTGTTTTCCAATGCATAGAATATATCAACAAACTTGTTACAATTGTATCACAGTATTACTTCATTACATAGATATCGGACTATAATGTATTATAGGATTACATCATTATCTACATGTAGATATCGGTCTGTAATGTATAACAAGATTTCGTCATTATCTAGATATCAGCATGTAATGTATGACAGATTTACGTTATTATCTAGATATCGGCCTGTTATGTATAACACGATTACGTCATTATCTAGATATCGGCCTGTAATGTATAACACGATTACGTCATTATCTAGATATCGGCCTGTAATGTATAACACGATTACGTCATTATCTAGATATCGGCCTGTAATGTATAACACGATTACGTCATTATCTAGATATCGGCCTGTAATGTATAACACGATTACGTCATTATCTAGATATCGGCCTGTAATGTATAACACGATTACGTCATTATCTAGATATCGGCCTGTAATGTATAACACGATTACGTCATTATCTAGATATCGGCCTATTATATATTATAGGATTACGTCATTATCTAGATATCGGTTTATATTTACATTTGCCTGGCAATGCCACTAAATAAACTAACCAAAACAAAGTGTTGTCTATGAGAGTATAACTGACACCCAAAGCATGCCATGATTCCAGTGCGTAAGAATACATGTACAATGTAAAAAAAAAAATGGCGGCCAATGTGAATCGAACTCTGAACTCCTGAGTGACCAAACACAAGAAATTTGAAACAACTAAACTAAATGGTATGATATCAACAAAAACACATCAAATAAGGAAAATATGATAATAAATAAAACATTGTGAAAACCAATATCATTATTTTTATCGTTTATGTATGCACTATTTTGTGTGGCAATCTGCACGTGAGAAGAAAGGCTGTTCCAGTTTTGAAACGGTGATTTCGCGATTGACGATAAGGCGGGAAATTTAAATTATAAGTCGAAACCAACATATATTTTAAATAAAAACAATTCATCAAACGTAAATATAAGCATTAAACTGTCTTGATATGGCATCGCTGTTCGATATAAATGACAGAGCTTTGCAGACAAACATGTCATAATGCAGTTTGTCTGCAAAGCTCTGTCATTTATATCGAACATTTATATCAACATGTCATCATGCGCTAGCGCGCATTATGCAGTTTGTCTGCAAAGCTCTGTCATTTATATCGAACAGAGATGCCATATCAAGACAGTTTAATGCTTAAATAATATATTATATGATAACGTCATTATCTAGATATCGGGCTGTAATGTAGTACAGGATTACGTCATTATCTAGATATCGGTTTATAATATATTATATGATAACGTCATTATCTAGATATCGGCTGTAATGTAGTACAGGATTACGTCATTATCTAGATATCGGTTTATAACATATTATATGATAACGTCATTATCTAGATATCTGTTTATAATATATTATATGATAACGTCATTATCTAGATATCGGTTTATAATATATTATATGATAACGTCATTATCTAGATATCTGTTTATAATATATTATATGATAACGTCATTATCTAGATATCGGTTTATAATATATTATATGATAACGTCATTATCTAGATATCGGTTTATAATATATTATAAGATTAAGTCATTATCTAGATATCTGTTTATAATATATTATATGATAACGTCATTATCTAGATATCGGTTTATAATATATTATAAGATTAAGTCATTATCTAGATATCAAGATTTCTTACTGGGTCGTCTAGATATTAAGTACTCTGTGTATATGTATATTTATATCAGACTAAGTCTGAATAGTCATAATGGTATTAGTATATTTATCTGTAAACTGCATCAGAAGACTACAGGAAGATTTCTCAACTGGACGAATATGTATACGTTAAGTAATCAATTTTATCACATAACTGGCCTATGCCATTATATTTTAGGAAAATATAGTAAGACACATGTGAAGTTTCATTATTGTGACGTCACCATTTCTTTATGACCCCACGATGAATCTGTAACATTGCATGCGTTGTTTCTGCATGTCCTATTAAATTTATATTGGAAAGTTTTTACTTTTTTTCTAATAGATACAAGTTATGTGATCAATAGAATCGTTCACGTGTGACTATATGGAATTTATCAATACCGAACTGTATAAGCCACGTGCTCTCCTAAAGGCTCGTGGGATATCAAATAATTAAGTCCTTTTGATAAATTTCATATTATAATCTAGACAGTACTGCTACTAGTACAGATTTAGGTATCACACTACAACACAGCCCACAATATGAGTGTAACCATGGCCGAGCTAGACAGTGCAAGTGTGGTGTAGAATGAAACACAACACACTGTGGTTATACACACAACACACTGTGCTTATACACACAACACGCTGTGGTTATACACAAAACACGCTGTGGTTATACACACAACACACTGTGGTTATACACACAACACGCTGTGGTTATACACACAACACACTGTGCTTATACACACAACACACTGTGGTTATACACACAACACACTGTGGTTATACACACAACACACTGTGGTTATACACACAACACGCTGTGGTTATACACACAACACACTGTGGTTATACACACAACACGCTGTGGTTATACACACAACACACTGTGGTTATACACACAACACACTGTGGTTATACACACAACACACTGTGGTTATACACACAACACACTGTGCTTATACACACAATACACTGTGGTTATACACACAACACACTGTGCTTATACACACAACACGCTGTGGTTATACACACAACACGCTGTGGTTATACACACAACACACTGTGGTTATACATACAACACACTGTGGTTATACACACAACACACTGTGCTTATACACACAACACACTGTGCTTATACACACAACACACTGTGCTTATACACACAACACGCTGTGGTTATACACACAACACACTGTGGTTATACACACAACACGCTGTGGTTATACACACAACACACTGTGGTTATACACACAACACACTGTGGTTATACACACAACACACTGTGGTTATACACACAACACACTGTGGTTATACACACAACACACTGTGGTTAACATGTCACAACATTACAGCAAATTCAAACGGATCATTAAACTTTCCTAAACGCATTCTTAAGATAGATTCTCAATATAAATTTAATTTTCATATTATTATACAGGTAACAGTGGAAGAACAAACTATTTTTGACAATACATTAGACAGTCAGAAGTTTTATATCATTATACAGGTAACAAGGACGATAATGACCTATAGTTACAGTACACAAGTATATCAACAAAAGTAACACATTTAAATCTACACATAAACATATATACATGTGGTTTCTCTCACACGAAGTCCGGATGATAGTCTTAAATACACATATTAATAGGTTAGTTTTTATCTCCTTTGAGAAGGATAAATCACAATTCACACTTGATTAAAGGGGTAATCTGAAAAAAAGTAGTGACGTATCCTACGAGTTCATTCGACTGTGTCAAATGATTACACTTGTATACATATTAGATATTAACACACCGAAGTACAATATTTCTACCCTGTCTATAATTTGATAAAAACAATACATGTAAATTAAAAATAGTATTACAGATACATGCAATGAAGAACCACACCATAAGAACGTTTAAACGACAAGATATATTTAAATATTTCTTATTTTGAAAGCGTCTCTTTTTCGATTGATTGATTGAATGGTATGTGATCTAATGTCCATGAATACATCAGAAAGTCTTGTTTTATTACGGCCTGTGACCTAATCCCTAAATCTCAAAAGTTGCTCTAAAACCTTTCTATTCCTGTACAATCGGCCCAATCTTTCTGGTCCCTTTATTTGTCGAAGTACACCTGAGCGGCACTTTCTGTATATGAAAGTGAAAAATAGAAACACAAAAATAATATATAACATCATGATTAAACTATCAAGCTGTGTATTGTCATAATTTAGTTTTTTTTATTGAATTACTTTTAAGTAATTGCAGAATTTATTAAGTGGGTGATCGACGATTATGAGGACATTAATCTTTACATTTTTAGTGAGCAGTAATAATTTATACATAAAAATAAACCAAGCCGATACCTCATTTAACATATATTTTATGCCCGTGATCATATCATCTTTACAGTGACATCAATCGGGAATATGATTTTTCTTTAAATACAAATGTCAAAGTACATAAAAACACATTTAGATCATGGTTGGGTTTCGTATATTCAATATTGGTGATATAACTAGAATGTACGTAAAAATAATAATGTTACATTAGTTCTTCATGATTACATGTACATACCCCAAAAATATGTTATTAAGTAGAAACATAATTAGCGCGTCAAACAAGAGCGTGTTACCGGTACATTGTTTATAAGGAACAGATTAAAAAGGCGTTGATTGATGTCTGATCCATTTGTCGTATTCAATGACAATGCAGTTTGTTAAAATTGAATGATGGTATTAAAGTTTAAGACAAGTTGAAGTGAACTTTCTATATGTCTTCGCGAATTTGTTGGTGTATTCTAATATTGATCATTTATTTATTCTCTCTCAGTGGGGTTTTGTGAAGAAAGATATTTCCTTTGTATGCGAATGGCAAGGTAAACACGGAAGCTTATTTGACTTACCCGATAATATCGTTCGACGTGCCAATATCTGTTGTTTTGTGTCTAGTTCATCTCTCAAATCTAAGGTTAAAATGAAACAAACATCAATGCATTGCATTGTTTGAAAATAGGAACATATCGAAAAGTGACTTTTATTTTGTCTTTGGTAAGACTAAATTTGATATCAAATTGCCAAGCCTGTGATAATCAATAACAAGAGGCCCATTGGGCCTGTATCGCTCACCTGGTTGGATTTGACCAAATGTCAAAATAATGTTCATGTTCAATTTGTTAATACATATACAAAAATGTACTCTCTGAAAGACCATACCGATTATTTTTACACCATAATGGTTTTTAAAGAAACTAAGTCCCTTCGGGTGGGAAAAACCCTTTGGCCTATTTTTACATAAGAATTGTGTTTATCCCTTAATGCCAGGCGAAACTATACATAGTTATGGGATTGAGGGTCACAGTAACCATTTATGCAAAATCTGTTCCCCATCACCACGGATGTTTCTGACCAAATTGGGTTCAAATCCATTAAAACTCAAATCTCTATTTCCCCTATTTGGCCCCTCCCTTCAGGCCCCTTGGGGGTCAGAGTCAATATTTATATAAACTCTCTTTCCCCCTTCCCCTAAGGATATTCCAGACCAAATTTGGTTCAAAACCATTCATAACTTTACGAAAAATAGCGATTTAAAGGATAAACTCATATTTCCCTATTTGGCCCCGCCCCTCAGGCCCCTGAGGGTACAGAGTAAAATTTATCCAAACTCGGTTCCCCTTCTCCCAAGGATGTTCTTGACCAAATTTGGTTAAAATCCATTGAAAACTTTACGGCAAATAGCAATTTAAAGACTAATCTCTATTTCCCCTATTTGGCCCGTCCCTCAGGCCCCTCAATATTTATACAAAATCTTTCCTCCCTTCCTTTCTGGATGTACCTGACCAAATTTAGTTAAAATCCATTCGTAACTTAATAATTAATAGCGATTTAAAGGATTAACCTCTATTTTCCCTATCAGTCCCCACTCCTCAGTCCCCTAGGGATTTAGAGTAAAAATGTTTACCAACTCGGTTCCCCTTCTCAAATGAATATTTCTGACCAAATTTGGTTCAAATTCATTAATAACTTTATGACTAGTAGCGATTTAAAGGATTTAACCATATTTCCCCTACTTGACCCCGCCCCTTATGCCCCTAGGGGTACAGAGTAAAACTTCATATAAACTCTGTTCCCCCTCCCCTCAAGGATGTTCCTGACCAAATTTGGTGAAAAGCTATTCAATACTTTAGGACTAGTAGCGATTTAAAGGATTAACCCTATTTCCCCTATTTGACCCGCCCCTCAGGCCCCTGGGGGTTCAAAGTAAAAATTTATACAAACTCTGTTCCTCTTCTCCCAAGGATTTTCCTGACCAAATTTGGTTCAAATTCATTCATAACTTTATGACTAGTAGCGATTTAAAGGAGTAACCCTATTTCCCTTATTTGGCCTCGCCCCTCAGGCCCCTGGGGGTTCATAGTAAAAATTTATACAAACTCTGTTCCTCTTCTCCCAAGGATGTTCCTGACCAAATTTGGTTCAAATTCATTCATAACTTTATGACTAGTAGCGATTTAAAGGAGTAACCCTATTTCCCTTATTTGGCCTCGCCCCTCAGGCCCCTGGGGGTTCATAGTAAAAATTTATACAAACACTGTTCTTCTTCTGCCAAGGATGTTCCTGATCAAATTTGGTGCAAATTCATTCATAACTTTATGACTAGTAGCGATTTAAAGGATTAACCCTATTTCCCCTATTTGGCCCCGCCGCTCTTGCCCCTGGGTGTTCAGAGTAAAAATGTATACAAACTCTGTTCCCCTTCCCCCAAGGATGTTCCTGACCAAATTTTGTGAAAATCCATTCAATACTTTAGGACTAGTAGCAATTTAAAGAAAAAGTTGACGGACACCGGACGACGGACGATGGACGGACGACGGATGACGGACGCTGCACCATGGCATAAGCTCACCGGCCGTTCGGGCCAGGTGAGCTAAAAACCCTACCAATACGATCTGTATCAATATAAAAAGGATATTGAATGGTTTCCCTTTTAACATAACATATATTTCACGAGTATGACAGAATATCGATATTTTTACGAGTGCGAAGCACAACTGCAAAAAAAATCGAAATATTCTGGCATACGAGTACTTAAAATCAAAATTAAAAGCATAAAAAAATAATGGTGTCAAAAAATGCGGGAATAAGTAACATAATTCATGACATCATCTCTTTGACGTTAGCTATTCATGCACTGATTCTCCGATAACGGCAAAAAATGCTTACATTGCGCTGATCACTCCTTTTAAAACGGCGCCGTCATGTTGACGTGGAGTAACATCACAAAGAGATGACGTCATTACTGATTCCCGCCCTTTTTGACTATCAATTTTTCGATGTTTTAATTTTTTTTTTAAGTTTATGAAATGCAATAAACAGAAAATTGAATGGTTTCCCGTTAAATATAACATACATTTCACTCGTATGACAGAATATTTCGATATTTTTCACTCGTGCTTCGCACTCATGAAAATATCAATATTCTGTCATACTCGTGAAAACTATGTTATATTAAACGGGAAACCATTCAATATCCTCTATTTATTTCTTTTTTGCTAGTGAAATATAGAAATGTATCAAATTAATAAAACTTAGTGAAAAAATAAGATTTTGCAGTGAAAAAATAAGATTTTGCAGTGAAAATATAAGATTTTGCAGTGAAAAAATAAGATTTTGCAGTGAAAATATAAGATTTTGCAGTGAAAAGATTATCCGATAACAGCAGTAAACGCTTAAACTGCGTTGATCAGTCCTTTCAAAATAGCGCCGTCATGTTGACGTCGGTTAACGTCACAAAGTGATTACGTCTTGGATTATGTTACTGATTCCCACACATTTGACACTTTTTATTTTTCGAAGATTTTAATTTGTTTTTAAGTAGATAAAATGCAATATAAAAAAATGAATGGTTTCCCGTTTAATATACATGTAACATACAATCCACTCGTATGACAGAATATTTCGATATTTTTCACTCGTGAAAATATCCATATTCTGTCATACTCGTGAAATATATCTTGTATTAAACGGGAAATCATTCAATATCCTCAATAAAGTTCACTGGCAAAATGCAATAAACGGTAATTCGAAACACTACAGCACCCAAGATTAAGAGTTTAGTATCCCTTGAGCATGTACCTTCGTCATTCTTTCTGTCTTCGTCTCCACATTTTATCAATGAACAGGCAGACACAAACGGTCGAAACAGCAAGTTAAATGGTACAGGGAGTCTCTTCCGGAACTCCAAGATCACTTGGCTCCTGTGGAACCGCCACAACTGGTCTGAGTTTTTATGTATTTCTTCAAATCGAAAACTGTTGAAAAAAATATATTTACATAACACACGTTATTCAGCACGTAGATAGCGTTTACCATTGTAGTTGAGAGCAAGGCAGTCCCATTGTTAGTGTATAATTGTAGACGAGAGAGCGAGTTAACTCCATTGTTAAAGTTACTATATTATTAAGATCATTTTAAATCTAGTAGATTACCATAAAGCACTAAAACGTCGAAAAAGCCTTTATTTGTAATTAGCAGTCATTTCAATCATCCTACACGAACCAAAAATTTACATTCTGAAGCATTGTTACATTAAAATTTAGTTAAGTAATATGTTCTTAATCTCTAGTACACATTTAAAATTACAGTAAACGAATGTCTATGGTCATCATTTCAAAAATACATCCTGATATGTCATTAATGTAGACTGTTACTCACCTAAACATAGCAATGATTAGATTCACCAGTAACAGGTTAAGTATCAGGACGAAGAATCCAGACATAAGGGAAACCATCCAGTCTTTTTCAGGACACCTCTCCACTTCCGGGTCATTCATGTACACAGTTTGACTGCAACTGCAATTACCCGTGGAGTCGCCACCTGAATTTAACATGTATAATGACGGTCTTATAAATTTCAAAATCGTAAGTTCCTCGGAAGATCGTAATTCAGTGGACATAAGATATATGAATAGCAAGACAAACAGAAAAGCACTATACCTACCTTCATCAATTATATTTACTAGGGATAGTAAAGTGCATCGCCTCCATAGGATGTAGAAATGTGATACTCAACTAATTTTAAGGGTTGTTGACGTCTATAAAGCGACTTTTTGGTTTTTGGTACAATTTATGTTGTTTTATACTGACAATAGAAATCCGAAACAATTAATACCCGTTCATTACAAAGACAGGCTGTCACAATCAAATAGACGTTTTTGGAAGAACATAAATACATAATTAACTAACAACCAGAAATCACATTTTCAGTAACGTTGTTGTGACCGTTTAAAAAAATCATTGGATAAATCATATGGATAAAACAGCCGCCCCATCTACAACAAACAAAATGACACAAGCGTCACCAGTAAACCTGCTGATTTGATGAACAAGCAGTTCCTCAAAAACATCAAGCTATGGCAATGTCCAACTGGAATATTTCCAGATTCACTTAAAACAGAACAATTCAGACCAAGACAAAATGAACAACACATTGGACAAAAGAAAACTACAGACCAACCTTCCCTAGTTCTTTGAGAGATCCATACACTCCAAACTGGTTACTTGAACATTATAGCGGGATGGAACACTACAACCTAAACACTAGTAAACTATATTCTTATAACACACATAACCACAACAAGAGTACCTCGGGATGGAACATTATAGCCTAACACCAGTAAACTATTTCCTTATAACACGCATAACCAGTCGTATGCCATATTAAGTTACATCTTATCTCAAAATAAGATTTCCTTCATTTTACACTGCGTAACAGAATTGATTGCATGCTTCAACCCCACCTTTCATTACAAAGTCAATATATCCCAATTATAACGCCTTCAAAACTTCAAAAATCATTTTCATCCATTTTTACTTATATAATATATATATTGAATGTATCGTTTGGTTTTATCAGAAACCAACGTAAAATAAAACTTAATTTGATTTCGTTTTTCTAAAAATTCCAACTTTTATAAATCAGAACTTTTTCACTAAAGAATAGTCTCTAAGCCTTGTCAGTACAATGTCATCATTATGGCTTCGCTCTATTTATAGACGTTGCAATTCTAAAATGTTGAAAGAAACAATATTCCATGCATATCAATAACCAATATATATTATTGATAGACAATAAAAGTCTTATGATAAAATACAAAACAAAACAGCAATATTCAGTTAAAAATAAGTTGTGCGTCTATGAAAAAAAATCTCTGATGTATGAAGGTGCGTTTACCACCATCATTTATAGGAATATATTTAATAAAATCATACTTGTTGTAGCAGGAATAACCCTATTCTATAAACGCTAAGGTTTACCGCCATTCTATTTGTACACACCATCGATTTCATCTTTGAACTCGCCATATATCGACCAGTACGGGAAGTATATGACTTTTCCAAACACTCCAATACCGAACACCAAAAGTCGAGAACATGTCGTAGTGGTTCGGATACAGATTGGCATGGTAGAACACTCCAGCACTGATGATAAATACAGCCATGATCACAACAAATCGCATCAACTCTTTCAGCTGGAAAAAATGTAAGAAATTACGATAGAGAATATCCTATTAATGATTTACACGGATTTATAAATAGATATCAAACTGAGCAATAATTTATCTCAATAATTTTATCATTTAGTCATAATAAGCTCTGACATTGACACTAAGTATGTACGACATTAAGAGAAACTTACCCCCTCCTTCAACATGATAACTGTTGGGCCGATTCTCCTATTTATCAGCAAAACATGGAGAAACCGCATGTACATGAGGAATAAACCAATGGAGTAAAATCGTCTGGATATTCCGAAATCTGTAGTTTCGTGAAGGAATCGAACACAAATCGCTGTGATCAGAACTACGTAGGATAGAAAGTCCATGGCGTTCCAAAAATTGTTCATATGATTCCAAGCTCTTCGTTTCCATTGTGACGAATGCAAGCGTTCCTGATAAAAACAAACAAATTTGATGTTTCATCTTTACGCATTATCAACTGATTGATTAAATTATACAATTTATATACTGCTATAATGACGTTTTATTATAAATTAACATTGACAAGTCCTCTTTTGCAATTGTAACATTACATACCTATTTTACTAATAGTTTAATATTTAGACACATCGTCTACTGATAAATTAACACGCAAATGTACACACATCTTCTACTGCAAATGTAACATTACACACACAGTTTACTGCAGTTGTAACAGGTAAAGCAGAAGAATTGTACATGATGACCTTCCTCGTCGTATGACCGTAAGACGCGAGTAAATTTTGGATCTGATTTGTTCTCTTCGTTCTAAACAACCCCTGTTTCTTAATGTCTATCTTCACACTGCCTCACTTATGGAATTTTAATCAAAGGGTCGCTCCTGATAGGAATGCTTAGGGTTCGGTATCCATCAGGAGACAAACATATCACAACCTCCCAAAATCCCACACCCATAAATCACTCACGCAAGGGAAAGTCCTTAAATGAACTGAGCTGTTGATATAACGATACTAAACCAAACTTAATATTCAAACAAATAACTAACTTATAGTATTACATTGACACATCGTCTACTGATAGTTTAACATTGACACATCGTCTACTGTTAGTTTAACATTGACACATCGTCTACTGATAGTTTAACATACACACATCGTCTACTGATAGTTTAACATTGACACATCGTCTACTGATAGTTTAACATTGACACATCGTCTACGGATAGTTTAACATTGACACATCGTCTACTGATAGTTTAACATTGACACATCGTCTACTGATAGTTTAACATTGACACATCGTCTACTGATAGTTTAACATTGACACATCGTCTACTGATAGTTTAACATTGACACATCGTCTACTGATAGTTTAACATTGACACATCGTCTACTGATAGTTTAACATTGACACGTCGTCTACTGATAGTTTAACATTGATACACCCTCCACTAATACTTTAAACATTTATACACATCGGTTAATGATACTTTCACTATTTAACCCGTTTTCGTTGTCTATTGATTTATGGAAATATATTTCAATATTAATGGGTTAAAATAAGCGACCTTTTGCTATCAAGGCAAACATCCTACCACTAGACGTAATGGGAATTCATGCTACTCTAAGCTAATAGGGCGACCTTTTACTCTCCATTATTTTTTCAATTTTACCATCAATTTACTTTTAATGAATCTTAAAATTCCATTGAACATAGAGAAAAGAGGCAGTGTTGCAACTCTTAATGTTAAAGCAGCGCTTTTAATAACTTGACGTATATTTGTGTGATTGGCCGGATCATCTCTGGAAAAGTGATGTTAATGTTGCGATTGGTCATTAAATGGGATCACATCAACTGAGTAGTCACCAAGTGGTAAAATAAAACTGAATGCGTTCAAATTGTTGGCACAATTTCTCGACTGACATCGGACAAGAATAACTTATCTGTCGACGTGCCATCTAGAAATATTTGTATAAAAAATGACCGTCCATTTCCTGGGGATTCGAAAACTACCTATTATGACTCAATGTCATTGGATAAACAAACTATATTTTAATTGCTGAACTCTAAAACATTAAACGGGGAAAATATTACTAATCAAAGATAATGGAACATCGAATATTCTATTATTGCGATGATAACACTCCTCGCGACAACGTATGACTTCATTATGTACCAAAAAGTTTGCCAAGGACATTTATTGTTTAAAACTTTTAGAATAGTTTTCGCCATTAAGTTAAATGGTTTGTTTCTCGCCTTAGACTAGTAATAATATTGCCACCTTCATGTCTCATTACTCAATGTCTCTGGGTACAATACCCACATACACTATTGTATCTGGGTACAATACCCACATACACTATTGTCTCTGGGTACAATACCCACATACACTATTGTCTCTCGGTACAATACTCACATACACTATTGTCTCTGGGTACAATACTCACATACACTATAGTCTCTCGGTACAATACCCACATACACTATTGTCTCTCGGTACAATACTCACATACACTATTGTCTCTCGGTACAATACCCACATACACTATTGTCTCTGGGTACAATACTCACATACACTATTGTCTCTGGGTACAATACTC